>NW_006262201.1:34182428-34193612 GCF_000493195.1 Citrus x clementina | reverse complement strand
AACAAAAAAAAAAGAAGGGTCGCCAACCAGAGTAAGGATATCCATGCACTGAACTTGACACGTACCACATCATATACGTGAACCCAAGATGCCTGTAAGTTAGAAAATATAAAAAAATTTGACATACACATGTGATGGAAAACCCATAAGAAAATTGTAGTAGCAAGAGAGACTAGAATACAGCTTAACACACACGCACGGGAAAAAAAAAAAAAAAGCAATTTAGCATAAATATTTGGACTGCATGTCAGCTGTTCCATTGAACCCTCTATAATTTGGTTGCTTATTTCCTTATATTTGCTTTGGTTGAAATTAAACCGTAAAAAAGAACTTTCTTATAAAAGAAAATCACATAAATTTCAGATTTTGGTCCGATGCTGTCTGATATTGTTTTTATAGTTTATCTCAAAAGAATGTGATCACATTAGGTAAAGATACAAAGTTAACTACAGAGCAGCAAAAATATATGGAACTCTCTATTAAGTTATGAAGAAGTATCAAAACGGCAAAACCTTCTTGTAGGATAAGATTAAATCTGCAAGCATATAACTAACATTGCTAGCCTAAACAGAGAAACAATGAGATAACAACAACATAAGAAACCATAGAAACAGTCTAATTACCTTGGAAGATTATCACGTAGCAGAATAAAATGGTTATGATCATTGCAAAAAAGCTAACCACTGGTGATGACACCTTATCAACCCTCTTTTTCTTCAATTCTTTCATTTGTCGAATCCTTGCATACTTCAGTCTCGCAAGCTCAGAAATTTCTCTGCACAGTTTTATATCAGCCTCATCAAACGACAGGGTTCCAGGAGGCCTAGGTGGTTTAGGAGGCTTCTTAGAGCTTGATTTCCCTTTCTCCGCCACCATTTTCTTCTTCACAAGACTTGCTGCCTCCTCTCCTAGCTCGTCCACGTATATCTCCACATTCTCACCAGAATGTAAGACATTCTTGCATGCAGTTAACAGATTATCATCTTTTACTAATCCTTTTGAACCCCTAACCATATTCCACTCCCAATCGACCATTTTATTTGAATGTTGACCAATACAACTTTGCCCTTTATTTTGGTCATCTCGCCTTCTAATCTCACCATATTCCAAATCAGCATCTGAATTACTCTCCCTTGAATCCATATGACCCATCACATGCCTAATCTATTCAATTTTTGCTTTCACCCTCCAAAATGATGTATATATCTAAAGCCACAGAAAATTTCTCTAACCCATCACACCAAATGAAAATCTTGTTTTGAGACAATTCTCTCCACTGAAACAGTCAATGCCATGAAGTTAAATGATACCACTGCGCGCCTAACCTTCTAATATCAAACAGAATAACTTTAACATCGTACAAAGAAAGCCCGCAAAAGAATGTTCAATTAATCCATCACATCACATCAATGAAAATAAAGATCAAGTTCTTGCTTGTCTTCGCAATAAACTCAACAATCTCAGGCAAGAAACCACCTTTTCCCACTTTCTGATTTTCAAAAATATAGCTAAACACCACTTCCATAATTCCATTATCCAATTATATTCCAATTATAAATGCCACCAGCCTCATCAACTTGAAAAAAATAAACAATTATCTTCGTTTCTTCATATTTCTTCCTCCTACATTGGATATAACCAAAAGGAAAACTTCAAAAAAAAAAAAATCATATACAGAAACCTAAACAATGTAATTGATCAGGAAAACGCTTTTAAGAACTTATTAGCCCAATTCAAATACGTGATTTTGCAAAAGCAAACAAAACATTATTCTAAGAAACAACAGAAAAAACAGAATTTAAAAGGTAAAGTTTTCATTTTCGAAATAGCAGGGGAGAAATGAAAAACACGACCTTAACTCGCGCGTAATTAAATCAACGTCGCTCGGCTGAGATCAATTTACCATTTTGGGACAAACCAGAAAATAAAAACGAAAACTGTGAAACTATATATTAGATTACAAAGAAAAAAACAACTTTTTTGAAGCTTTCTTTTGTTTTCTATACATGGATTTTCTCGGGAAACGAACAGAAAAGTGAAAAATGGAAATGAAATCATAATGCACGTACCGTTCATTGCCGAGAGAAAATTCCGAGAGAGAGAGAGAGGGAGAGAGCAGAAGTCTGAAAAGTGGAAACAGAGAGGCAAAACAAAAATGCCAATTCTTGTACGCATTGTCGTTTATAATTTATCTGTTTGACCGCTTTGTCGTACTTTGTACTTATTTAATTCATCTCCCTCAATTTAGAAGTTTCATAGTAGGCCAAATAGACTTTCAAACCTTATTTGTGGCTGCATTCGAAAATGCAAAAATAAAAAATCATTTGTGGGTGAAAATTTACATACACAAATAAATTAATCAATTAATTATTTAAATTTAGCTTGATGGCAATCAAATCCTCTCCTTAAAAGAGAGATTCGAATTTCATATGACCTTCTTAAATTTATTTTTCAATTAACGCCCCAATTAAATCAAAATATTAATTCTGTTACTATCTTTTTTTGGAATTTTTCATTTACATACTTTATCAGGTGGATGTTTATTTACTAACTGTGCATTAATTTTATTTTTTATGAAGTACATCATAAATTTTCCACAGTAGCAAATATTTTTTTATAATAAAGAGGTGATTTTTTTCATTTTCTTTTTCCCTTATTCATAAAGGATGATAGCTATCAATAATCAAAATGACATGTGCTGAAAAACCCACACATTCCTCCATATGTAGAAGTTTGATCAAGAATTCCACCTTGATTCCCCCAACCCAAAAAATAGTGTCATAACAAGTGCAATTATCAGCAACTTTATATATTATTATTTTTTTAAAAATTTTGACCACGAGGTGACCTGGGGATGGCCCAAACTGTAGGAGGCACTTTTAAGCCCGTACCACAACCCAGACTAGAAGTCTCTGCTCGAACCGAGAGGCACAGGTTCTCCCAACAAATGCGACTTTCCTGCGACTCGAACTGGGGAGCAAACCCAGTCAAACCACTTAAAGGGACTCCATTGTCAGTAGAGCCAACACTTTGTTGGTATCAGCAACTTTATTTTTAATATCCTCCAAAGTGCCCCCATCATCTACATTATCAACCTCTTGCTAATTATGAAACCTTTCGGCTACTTACTAATAAACATACACAAATTTTGAAAGATTCATATATAGGATTTTAACTTATATAAATAATTATTTATAAGTGACCTTTTAACTCCCCTATTGATTGTTATTTCTTAAAATACCCAGATTAATCGATGAAATACATATTCAAATATTAGAATAATCCATATTTCCATAAAATTTTACTCTAAACAAATATTTCTTTTTAGATTGCATACAAATGCTAAAATATTAAATTTATCTTAATTTTTTATTATATAATTTCTATATTCATAACTCTAAACTCTTATAATTTTCTCAAAATTTTTTTAATAAATTTCATAAATTTGTGAAATAGGGTGGGTGTAAAAAGTTTGTTAAAAGAATAATTTATCTAATATCTATGTGTTTGATTGAATTTTTATTCAATACAAGAAATGAATTAATTTGTATTAGGTAATTAGAATAACTTTAATTAAAATGAGGTTTTATAAGAAATTTTGAGGGGTGTCAAAACACATACTCTTAATTATTTGATGATTACTATTGTGCTGGTTACAAAATTACCACCTAAACTAGTTATATGTGATAAAGTAATTTGACAATCCAAATGCATACAATTACCACTGTTACAATCTAGTCGCTCCCACCACAATATAAACATGTTTTGTGGGAATGAAAAATCTCAACCACCACTGAACACTCATTTTTGTCTTCTATTATTACTTGAACTCAAGTAATCTGAAGCAACTGTTATGTTGATATTATTCTAATGTTGTTTACTTGTTTGCATAGTTTTGATGACTGATATGAATAAAGCAAACAAAAAATGAGTTTAAAACTAGATGAGTTGTGTCGTTTAGGTTTACTTTTGTTAGGGAGGTTGTACATGATGAGTGTAAAGAGAAATTCCTTTTAATTGAAGTATTATATTGTCAGCTATAGTAATGTTATGTTATGGGTATTTTAATAATAAAAAATTAATTAAAATGTGGATGAAAAGAGTATTTTTATGGGTTCAAATAATCTCACTTATTTTTTTTTATAAAAAATTATATTTTAAAAAATAACATTTTCAATTAATTACTTTTTAGGACAATTTAATGTATTATACTCCAAAAGGTTAATGAGAAGATAACAAAAGGTTTGACGAAGAAGAGACTGTAGGAGTTAAAGAAGTAGGTATCTAATAAGTTTATGGGAATTAACACCTATTTATTTGTGAGGAATATTTTGTGTGTAAAAGAACATCAAAATTTTTTATTTAGGTTTGATTATGGATTATTTTGGCATTAGTGATCAGAGTGTGTAAAGTAATTATTAATTTTTAAAATTTATTAAATAGATGTACAAAGTAAGGGATATTCAAAGTATTTCTTAGGGTGTAAATAGTCTCACTACATAGTTTATATACACTTTTTGGACAAAAAGTTTCACTAACATACATAAATAAATAAAATTAACTTGAATATAGAAATTTTGATTAGTTAGCAAATTAAGTTGAGGCAATCGATCACAGTCAAATAAGTGAATGGGATTAACATTTGATGAACAAAAGTACCGAATAAAACTATATACTGAGACTCTGCAAAATATGTGAAATATACAATACCAATATTACATCCACCTAATTAACAAAAATATTGAATGTTCTATTCCAACTTTCCTGGCCACATATGTTAATCCAGAGGTTAGGGTCTTAAGAACCCTAGCATCCAAATTCCAAATTGCCTACTTCAACACCATAACAACATTTTGGACCATTAGCAGCACTTTCTATTTCTAGTCCTTCACGAGTCAAATTTATTTTACTACAAGCAGCACTACGTTGATACTCCAGAACATGATAATCAAATATTAATTCTTTTTTGAGCTAAAACATTCTTGTGACTGGTGTGAAGGAAATTTAACACACACTGCTCTATCAAACAATCAACCCCAAAGTAAAATTATCAGTTAAATCTCTATAGTAGCCTGGCCAGAAACTGAGCTTCAGTTCTGATTCTCGTGTGAATCAACTACCGAATCAGTTAGCCACAGTCGCTTCTTGTGCAGATGCCCTTAATCTCATCACCTTTAATTCTTCGGTAAGCACCTCCATTGAATCCGAAACTTCAGCCTTGTACACATAGAACTTTGCCACAACCAAGAAGAAAACAAAGTTCAAGACATTCAATATTGCGAAAAAGGCATAGTAATAGTCCAAATGACAAACATTAAGGTTGTTCAGAATCCACCCTTTGTGGCCATGCCTTTTGGTTATGTCAGAAACCGTTGAAAGCAGAAAGCTACTAAGGAAATTTCCAACTCCTAAAGTAGTCATTGAATAAGAAGTTCCAAGACTCTTCATGCTCTCTGGTGCCTGATCATAAAAGAACTCAATCTTGGCTACCTCCAAGAATGCATCGGCTGTTCCCATAAGCACAAATTGAGGAAGCATAATGAATATTGTTAAAGGAACTTGCTGTCCTTTTTCAACTATACCATGGTCCTTGGCCACACTTAGTCTATATCTCTCTGTAAAAGAAGCAATAACCATAATTATAATATGAATGACTAGGCCAATTCCCATTCTTTGAAGAAGAGTGATCCCTCTAGGATTCTTAGTCCACCTTCGCGTAATCCTGACAAAGCATCGGTCATATAAGACGACACAAACAAGCATTGATAAGGTTACAAATCCTGTTAAACTTGCGGGGGGGATCTTGAAGCTGCTACCAATAGCTCTATCAAGGGTAGTGCCTTGCTTTACAAAAAGGGTGTTGATTTGAGCAAGCATTGTGCTGGGAACAAACGTGGCAACCAAGATTGGGATCATTGCTAACATTTGCGTGGTTTCCTCTACTTGAGACACTGAGCACAGGATCCATGGATTTGTTGCACCTGTTTTGACTGCAGCTTTGTTAAAGAACCTGCACGCAAGAACAAACAAGAAGACACAATTAAACAAAATGTGCATGTGAGCCTGCCATATATTCAATGGGACCAAAAAGTAAATAAATAAATAAAAATATGCAACTAAGACACTAACCTCAAATTTTGGGTGGAACCAATCCTGTACTTCCCTTTTTGTGTATAATATTCCAAGTCAAGTTCATACAGTTCTTGGGGGTCAGTAGGGAGAGGCACATTCATTTTTCTTATGGCAGCTACAATGACCTTTGCCATTCTTGTGAATGGGCTTCCTGCGGGCTTCTTGTGCCTATAGAAGGGTGTGCCCGCCAAGAAAATCGCAATGGCTATAGCAAGACCTAGTGCAGGAAGCCCATAACCCAAGACCCAGCCCACATCCTCTTGTATGTAGACAAGCACTGTATTGCCTAAGAGTGTCGCAAAAAAGATATTGAACATCCACCAGTTGAAGAAGGAGAGCTTATGGGCCTTCTCCTTGGGCTCAAATTCATCGAATTGGTCCGCGGCGATCGTCAAGATGTTGGGCTTGGTTCCTCCGGTTCCCACAACCAGCGTGTAGAGTGCAACAAAGAAGGTACCTAATTGTAATGTTGAAGCCTTCCTGCAGTCTTGACTGTTAATATCATTGCATGGAGGAGGTTTCAACCCAGATAATGACACTGATAGTGCTAGTACAATCATCCCCTGTAACCAGGAAAAAGAAAATATAAAATTAAAAAATCGTTAAAAAGGATACAGACAAAATTTATATATACGCTTCTCTGTCTGTCTTTAACAGGTCAACAAAAGAGCAATTAAACCATGTGCTCCGATCTTTAAAATTATGGTGAAATTTTGTCATGTATCCTGGTATTATCATTAATTTATATCAGACACCGACAACCCGACATCGTATGGCTTACTGATTAAATATCATGAGAGGATTGCATGTTTAAAAAAAAAACCTAAATTATCTTATAAATTAATTAAATAATCGCTGAACATAATGAATAAACATACATACCATGAGGTTAAAAAAAGAAGCAATGATGAAGGTCCAGTAGCGGCCGAGATAGGCCTCGGCAACACCAGCGCCAAAAATTGGAGTGACCCAAATGGTGCCACCCCAGTTGGTGACGTTGTTCGCTGACTTCACAGTGCCGTGATGCAGCTTGTCTGTCAAATACATCACCAAATTTGACGATATCCCATGATAGGCCATACGTTCAAACACCTCGTATACTGCAAATAACGACAGCAAGCCAAAAAGTAGCCAATAAAAGATTTATAAAACAGTTGGGAATTGAACAGTTTTGTTAAATATCTCCTAGAAAGTAACGTGACTACAAGTCGTGATTTGATTTGGAGAGATGGATGGAAAAGGACCGCTTTTTGGTAACCACTCGTGGGGTCCTTGACAACTCCAAGTTTTTGAGCTATGACTACAAGTCGTGATTTGATTTGGAGAGATGGATGGAAAAGGACCGCTTTTTGGTAACCACTCGTGGGGTCCTTGACAACTCCAAGTTTTTGAGCTATGTCTGATTAAGGCTTACTTTTACAGTTTAAAGATTCACTAAAATCTCTGGAACTGGTACAAGAAATCTGAAGTTCGAAGCTCGCTTATGCACACGAGGAGGAGGAAAAAGAAAAAAGGGTTCCAAGGAAATATAGAATATGGAACAAAGGCATGCATATGCGATTGCAAGGTGAGACAAAAGTGTCGTAAAAGAAACGAGCAAGCAAAACGGCTGGCTGAATCCTGAACGGCCATGAACAGAAATAATAACAACTCATACACTTATGTAGGATTAAACCGAGAGAAGTTCAAATATTGTACCAACAACAAAGGAGCAAGCTCTCCATCCACCACGCTTGGATCTGCGAACAGGGTTGCCTTTGAGGTCCACGGTGCCATCTTGTGTATAATCGTCTATATTTCCTTCTTCACCACTCATTTTTTTATTTAATTATTGTCTCCTCCTTTTCTTTTCTTCTTGTTCGTCAGTTTAAGTTAAGAGTGTCCATAGATGTATAATATCGTCAAATTTATAGCCACTCAATTTCCCTTCGCCGGGAAGATAATTAGTAAATTTACCCACATGCCGTCACCATTCTTCCTCCGACATTTTTTTTCCTTGGGGGTGGAGGGGGAGGTTAGGTTAGGTGGATAAGAATTCGTCGTTGACTAAAACATTCAACCAACAATACTTGGATCGGCATACATTCTGAATGGGTCACTAATAGAGTGATGGTTAGTAGATAATAATATACATGTAAGAGTTATTAAATTTTAAATATACTTCAGCAAAAATTCAAGCAAAATTTCAGATTAATAAAGGATATCGATTCATATTAATGAGATGCTTTTTAAAAAATTAAAAAAAAATGATTATAGGAAAACTTAATGAAAAGAAAAACTAGTATGACATTGTTTCAATATAATCATTTAATAAAATAAAGATTAATATCAGATTATTCCCCTCATAAATTGATTATTTTTAATTCACCTTCCTTATTTTTTTAAAACTTTAATATATCTGTTTTATTTTATTAACAATACAAAATAATTTTGTCGACTGCTCCCATATTATCAAATTCATGATAAGAATAATGTGAAATTTGCCAATAAATTATTTCATTTTTTGCCATATCACTATCTTATGAATTATTTCTACACCAACACCGTAAGTACCAAAAATTTGCACAACGTTATCTATAACTAAGATCACAATTATTTCCATTATCTTATTAATTTGTTATTTAATCTCTAAATTTGGACCACATGAATGAGGATTATTTTATGTCTTTTTTTTTTTTTCTAAATAAACTAATATCAACGCCAAGTATTATGAATGAGGATTACGTCCCGAATTATATTATCTCGCTTCTCACGTACGATCTTTGACTCTTGAATGATCGTGTTGCCTTGTTTTTCCACGACTCTTTCACTCTTCTTTCGACTAGTAAAGTCGTAAGAAACAGCAACGGCTTCTAGACTTCTAGTTCAATGAGAATGGTAAACATGGACCAACGAAGATGCAATTGAAATTGAGATTTTCCATTAAAAATAGAAAAAAAAAACGAGGAGATCATACGAGGAGAAGGAAAAAGGAAAGGGTTATGTGTTTCAACTCTCTCTCTCTCTCTTTTGACTAAAAAATTTCAACGAACATGTACTTGGATTATCAATTCATGATAAGAATAATGTGAAAATTTGCCAATAAATTATTTCATTTATTGCCATATCACTGTCATGCTGAGGAAAATGAAATCGTGTTATGAAAGCAAACTTTGTTTTCTTTAAATTTATAAAAATGTCCTACTAGAGTTTTAAAATTGCAAAATATGTCCCAATTGATTTGAAAAGTTTCGAAATTGCCCCTAATCTAAATGCACAATTCTTATGAGTTAGTTATTTTGGATTTTAGTTTAATGTTAACTCACTTTACAAATTAAAAAAAAAAAGAGAGATTTCAAGAAATGGCAGATTTATTCACTTTATCAATAACTCATAAGGGATTTGCCTTTTTTATTTTTTTCCTACGGATTAGAGCAAAAACAATTCTTGAATGAGGTATTCAACTCCACATCCAGATCATGAATGTTTGCAATACATATTATGCAAAGAGACATTGTTTTTGCTAATTCAAATTGAAGGGTGATATAAAATCGGTCTATTTCCGACATCATATTGATAGTTAATGCATTCATCATAGTTAGAAGCTCCAGCTCTGTATCAATGTCACGATCAATATCGTCACTATCATCATCGATATCATCAATAAGAAAACCTTTAGGCTTGTTATCCAGGAACTTGTTCAGAAATACTGTAATGAAAGGTGCTCTTATATCCGAATCCAAATAATGAATTAAAACACATTTTTTTATCAAAAAATAGAATCAACCTACACTTTTTTATCTCTAAAAATGGAATCGACATACACTTTTTTTTCCCAAAAACTAGATCTTGAGGAGGTGGTCTTGGATTATCGCCTTGACACTCGATATTCTTATAATAGTGAGGATATTAAGTCTCTCTTTAATCCCTTTGCTGACGCTAGGATCCTTCAAGTATCCACTTCTGCTCTCAAGGTTGATTAATTTCCTTTCCTTTCTATTAACTCTTTAATTCGAATTGATTTATTTTCTACATCTTCAGGCGCCCGCATTTTAAAGAATTTGAGATTTCATACTAGCTCAATTTAATGCCTTTATAATGTTGTAAACTATTGGAATATTATTTCATGCCAATATAAAAGTACTTAACACCAGTGTGAAGTCTCATATTCACACAAAAAATTATTGTTGGCGCCGGCATATTAAAACACATTTTTATATCAAAAAATAGAATCAACCTACACTTTTTTATCTCTAAAAATGGAATCGACATACACTTTTTTTATCCCAAAAACTAGAATCAACCTATGTTTATCATAGATTATGAGATGTGGCATTTGTGACGCAAATTATGGCGCAATGTAATTAATTGTGTTTAAAAATTTATAAAAATTGATCGTGTTCACTATTTGAATATTTTATTTTCATATCAGATGTAGATTACATCACATAATGAACATTTTCATTTTATTTTATTCCAAAAAATAGAATCAACCTATGTTTATCATACATTATTAGAAACCATTGAAAGCAGGAAGCTGCGGATGCACGAATTATATTATTTCACAGAATCTTTGGCTCTTGGATGATTGTGTGCGTCGCCTTGATTTTCCACGACTCTTTCACTCTTCTTTTGACTAGTAAAGTCGTAAGAAACAGCAGGGGCTTCTAGTTGAATGAGAAAGGTAAACGCGGGCCAACAAAGATGCAATTGAAATTGAGATTTTCCATTAAAAATAGAAAAAGAAAAAAGAAAAAGTGAATACATACATTATTTGTAAAAGTATTCCGAACTCTGGCATCAATTATTTGAAATTGTTGTGATGCTTGTTTGTTCAAACGAGCTAAATATCCGGGTCTAGAATGGATTGGATAGATTTAGAAATATTTAAAAGAAAATTAACTTTTATAATACACATGAAAATACTCAAATCCTCAATCCAACCCCAAAAACAAGGTGAGGAGGTTCCCATTGCTGCCAAGAAATGGTTGCAGAATTTTGTATTCAATTGATGTGATATAATTATAAAATTACCATATCATACACATATACTATCATGTATGATTTTTTTTT
>NW_006262201.1:34118173-34182328 GCF_000493195.1 Citrus x clementina | reverse complement strand
TTATGATATGAACAGAATTTTCAAAATTCAAAACGGGGCATTTTAGGTATTATGATATGAATATATTTTGATTGTACCAACTGGCTGCATTATTTAGTCCTTAAAAAGTGAATACATACATAATTTGTAAAAGTATTTTGGCAACAACTATTTAAAATTGTTGTGAATGTTCATTAGTTCAAATGATAAATCTTTTAAATGGAGATAAGAGGTTCGAAGTTTGAATCTGATTATTTATAATTTTTATATTTAATTTATGATGCCATCATAATCTTATACTAGTTGTTAAAAACAATGGCAATTTAGGTTTATTTTTTTTGTTATTTGAGATTTATGGTGATCATATTCTATTTGATTGTACCAATGGCTGCATTATTTAGTCCTTCAAAATTTTGATTTATAATCTATCAAATTCTGGTGACCTGTCACCACATTAGGCTGAAAGCAATTTTAGTTTTTTATGAATACTTTTTTTTTTTCTAGATTTTGGATTTAAAAAGTGCTAATAAAGAGATCACATCCATATGTGAACATAAAGCACTTTTTTTATATAAAAAAATTAGAATCAACCCATACTTTTTTATCCCAAAAAATAGAATCAACCTATGTTTATCATAGATTATGAGATGTGCCATTTGTGACGCAAATGATGGTGTAATGTAATTAATCACGTTTAAAAATCTATAAAAATTGATTGTATTCACTATTTGAATATTTTATTTTCATATCAGATTTAAATTATATCACATAATGAGCGTTTTCATTTTATTTTAAAGGGAAAAAATAATACTAAACATCCGAAAACTTCCACTAGAATATTCATTTCAAAATAAGTTGTGGTACTCGTCAAGCGTTGACTAATCTTTCACAGTTTTTAAAGTAATTTATTTTAATATTTAATGATTTGCATGATCCTTGCTACGTACCTCGTATATAGAGTACGATGAATATTTTTCTAGATAAGCACTAGTGTTTATTTCAACTTTTGGACCAATTAAATGAATTAAAACCGGATTGATGCTCCTGATGGATTTGGATCGAGTTCAAGTTTCAAAATTCTTCCGAAACAATTTTTAGTCGGTAGATCATGAATGCTAGCCAATGATATTTTATTCTACCAAGTTGATTACGTTTCTAGAAATATGTTAAAAGATCAAACCAACCATTTTACTTAGAATAAAGCTTGAGTACCAACATTTGAGTCCAATAGTCCAATATTAAATGTCACTCATTTATTAAATAATAAATATAAAATTAGTTATTACTCTATTATATCATCAATAGATGAATGTCACATCAATTCTGATTTAAATCAACACTCAAATATTAATATTCTTAACATTACTGTTTTATTTATTTAAAGGGAAGAAAAATTTAAACAATACAAATAATGATACATACGTAAATACACACACACACACACACACACACATATATATATATATGAGTGCTGCTTATTGTCTGGAAGGGCAAGAGCGCGAGCTAGTGGGGAGAAAAACGGCATTACTGTGTGCCGTTTCTCTTGCGCTCTAGACACTTAGCATTTTTGTGTGTGTATATATAATTATCTAGTGAAGGCACCCTTACTAGTTAGCACCTGGCCTTTATCTCCCCACTTTCTTCATTTAATGACCCACCAAGCCCGCCGGAATTCTCTCATGAGAACCCTTGTTGGCCAAGTACGTAAACATTTACAATTTGCATATATGCATGTGCATGCACGTACGAGGAGTCATTTATGTTTCCTCATCTTATTGTCTTGCATGCGAGAATTAAATTAATTCTTCTATACCACTGTTGTACATACAACCAATCGACAGGGTTAAGCACAACAATATCCCGCCAAATTGGAGAATCTCTATATTCTAATAAAATCTATTAAATTTCTCCCTATAATTTATAATTTCTTTTCTTGTAAGTCAAAAGTCTTTGTCATCTGTCGCTTTTAATGAAATTTCCGGCTCCGTCCTAACCATTGTCATCTTTTCATGCTTAAACAGATGGGACGGCGAGCGGAGACGACAATTCTTCCACTAGAGCTGCTTCGGCATCTAAAACCATCAGAATTCAATGATGGACACGAGTACCATCTATGGCAGAGGCGCCAACTCAAAATCCTCGAAGCCGGTCTCCTCCAACACCCATCAGTCCCAATAGACAAATCCAACACTTTCGCTATACGTCTTCTTGAAATCGTCCGCGCAAGTGAGACAAAACCTATAGACACCGGCAAGAATTCGGACACAATGCGAGCATTATGCAACAGCGTCGTTTCTTTATCTTGGAGAATCGCCAATGGCACTCCCACCGATGTTTGCCACTGGGCTGATGGCTTTCCCCTCAATGTCCACCTCCACATAGATCTGCTTCAATCCATATTCGATTTCAGAGACGAGACATTAGTCCTTGATGAGGTTGATGAGCTTTTGGAGCTGATGAAGAAGACATGGTCGACCCTGGGGATCAATCGGCCAATACACAATATGTCTGTTTCACATGGGTTTTGTTTCAACAATACGTTGGGACTTCTCTGTCGGAGCCTGATCTTTTATGCGCGGCGCATACTATATTAGCGGAGTTGGCTAATGATGCTAAGAAGCCGGATAGAGAGGCGATTTATGTGAGAATGTTGGCGTCCGTTCTGGCCTCGATGCAAGGGTGGGCAGAGAAAAGGTTGCTTAGGTATCATGATTATTTTCATAGAGGCACCGTTGGGCAAATTGAGAACCTTCTTCCTTTAGCTTTATTGGCATCGAAGATTTTGGGTGAAGATGTTAGCATTACTGAAGGTGGGCTTGAGAGAGGAGATACAAAAGTGGTGATGGATTCAACCGGCGATCGTGTTGATATCATTATATTCGTTCCTCGGTGAAAAATGCCTTCACTAATGTAACCCAACGCTAATGAGTTCAGGGGGTTATTATATTTGCTTTTGATTCTTGTTAGAATATGTTCTTTATGTTTGCATTGCTTGTGTCTTTGATTGCAGCAGATTATTGAGAATGGGAACTTGAGGACTGAAGATAGCGATGGGAACGATTTAGGGGAAACAGGAGCTTTACTTCAACTGGCTAAAGAAGCAGAGGATTTGGCATTGAGAGAGAGGGAACGTTTTAGTCCAGTACTTAAGAGATGGCACTCGATTGCAGCTGGGGTTGCGACTGTCACATTCCACCAATGCTATGGGGCAGTGTTGAAGCAGTATCTGTCTGAGACGGGGACACTTAAAAATGATACAGTTGATGTGCTGCAAAGAGCTGGAAAGCTTGAAAAAGTTTTAGTCCAAATGGTGGTTGAAGACTCTGCTGGGTGTGATGATGGAGGCAAAGGCATTGTCAGAGAGATGATTCCATATGAAGTTGATTCGATCATATTAAGACAATTGAGATTGTGGATTCAAGAGAGAATAAATAAAGGGAAGGAATGTTATCTGAGAGCTAAAGAATCAGAAGTACGTGCTTAATTTTACGCATGAAGAAAGATTCAAAATGAAATTTTATTTGTTTGTGACGATAGTTAGTTCATTACAATTTGTATTTGCACACATGGAATCCCAAGTCCAAATCTGAGCCGTACGCGCAGTCAGCTGTGGAGCTAATGAGAAATGCCAAGGATACTTTGGATGATTTCTTTGAAATTCCAATAGGAATTACCGATGATTTGGTTCATGATCTTGCTGATGGGTTACAACAACTCTTCAGAGAATATACAACCTTTGTTGCGTCATGTGGTAAGAAGCAATCTCTAAAATATCAAAGGGGGGTTACTTCAGTTCAAACCGTAAGATTTCTTATGTCTTCGTGTTATTTTTCCAAGAGCAAGACTGTTAGTGAATTGGATGAAGCTGGAGCAGAGCATGATGTTGCTGTATAGCTAGAGCAGAGCATGCTGTTGCTGTGTAGCTGGTTGTAGCATATCAACTCACTGAGCTGACCTGTCAAAGTTAGTTAGCTGGTTGAGCTGATGTGTAAAATTAGTTATGCAGCAAATGGTTATGTGATGTAACAAACTCGTGCGTGTGGAGCAGGTTGTAGCTTAGTATAAATGTCAATCTGTATTCATTAAGTTGATTAACTTGAAAATAATAAAAAGGTTCTAAAGAGTTCTCTTTCATTTTCTTTTATTTTCTTGCTTGCCAAACACTATAGAACTAAGTTTCTTTCATGGTATCAGAGCCATAAATGGCAAATACAATTCAAAACAACAACTCTTTTAGTTTTGTTATGTCTATAAAGCTAGATCAAAACAATTATATTTTGTGGCGCACATAAATTCTAGCTTCGATCAAAGGGAATGGTTTGGAAGGTTTTATCAATGGTGATCGAGAATGTCCTGAACAATTTATTTCTTCTAGCAACAACAATGGAGCTGAAATTTTAACTGAATCTGGATCCAGATCTGTTAATCCAGAGTTCATAGCTTGGATGAAGGCTGATCAACTTCTGCTGAGTTGGATGATGTCATCGATACAGCAAAATCTGCTTGCTACTGTGATTGACTCAACAACCTCAAAACAGCTTTGGGAGACTCTTGCTAGTATGTTTATCTCTCAATCACAAGCTAGAATTCAAACGCTTAGAATGCAGATTCAAACTATTAAGAAAGGTGCAATGCATATGTCTGATTACTTTGTAAAAGTAAAACGTATAGCTGATACTTTAGCTCTAGCTGGAAAACCTGTTGAGTTAAATGATCTTGTGATGCATGTATTAACTGGTCTTGATTCATCAGATTATGAATCTTTAGTCATTGTTGTGTTAGCTCGAGGTGAAAAAATAACATTAGATGAACTATATTCTTTGCTGTTGAATCATGAAAATAGAGTTGAGCAAAAGAAAGGAAAAATTGCCGGTGATGTGATGCATAACATGACAGCAAATATTGTTTAGAAGAACTCATATGCTGGAAAGAATAATGGAAATTTTCAGAAACAGTATGGAAATAACTCTGGAGGTGGTAACAATTCTGGATATGGAGGTTTTAATGGATATGGATATGGTCAGTTTAACAATGGTAGTAGTTCCTCTGAAGTTGTTTGCCAAATTTGCTTCATACCTGGTTATGCAGCCTATAGATGCAGAAATAGGTTCAACTCATCTTTTGTTCCACAGAGGAATCATGGTAGAGGTAATATGAATGGTGGCAAAGGTTTTAATCAAGGGCAATACGGTAGAGGAAGAGCCTTTAATGGTAATAGTGGAAGAGGTTTTGGAGGTTTTGGTTCAAATGCTGGGTTTGGACAAAATGTTGGTTTTGGTAATGCTCCCAGGGGTTTTGGCTATCAAGGAAATATAGTATATCCAGAGAGCAACCCATCTGCTTATTACTCATTCACCCCTGGATCATCTAATTTTGTTTCTGGTCAAGGATATAATAATCTTGGACAGTCAAGTACTTCATCTTGCTCAGTTATGTCTTCTTCACTTCCACCAGAACACATTGAAGATCCTTCTTGGTATATTGATAGTGGAGCAACAAACCACATTACAAATGATCTAGGTAAGCTTCTGGATTCAAAAGCTTATACTGGTACTGAAAAGTTATTTGTTGGAGATGGAAATGCATTAGCCATTACACATGTAGGGTCAGTTGTGCTAAACACTTCAACTTCTCAATCTTTATTTCTTAACCATGTTCTTCATGTCCCTTTTATTACTAAGAATTTGCTTAGCATCTCAAAATTATTGGCTAACAATCCAGTTATTGTTGAATTTCTTGGTGATTTGTGTGTTATAAAGGCCAGGAACACAGGGAAAATTTTACTTGAAAGTGTTGCTAAAGGTGGCTTGTATAGAGTCTCTTCACATGCTGCTGCTTATTCAGTCTTTCTCAGTTCAGTTGGTCAAAACAAAATTCAGTCTCTTTTTGCTTGTTCTCCTATTTTTAATTCTGCTCAGCTCTCTACTGTTAGTTCTTATGAGTTGAATAAAAAGTCATGTCTGTCAGTTGTTGCAAAGGGTTCTATTGATGTAAATCTTCTTCATAGAAGATTAGGACACCCAGCATCTTATACTCTCAAAACTATTCTCAAAGCTTGTAACAACTCTACTGCTTTTAATAAAGTTGACAGTTTGAAATTTTGTTTAGCATGTCAATATGGGAAAAATCACATGCTGCATTTTGATTCAGTAGAAACAAAAACTTCAGCACCTTTACAACTGATATATGCAGACCTTTGGGGCCCCTCTCATGTTTGTTCTACCCAAGGATATAATTACTACTTGTCAATCCTAGATGATTACAGTAGGTTTACCTGGATATTTCCCTTGTCAGCAAACTCTGATGCTCTTGAAGTTTTTAACAATTTCAAAACATTCATTGAAAAGCATCTTCAACTTTCTATCAAAACTGTCCAAACTGACTGGGGAGGGGAGTTCAGAACTTTTTCATTATTACTCACTAATTCTGGTATCCATTTTCGACATCCTTGTCCCCACATTCATCATCAAAATGGCAAAATTGAGAGGAAACATAGACACATAGTTGATTTAGGGCTGACTTTATTAGCTCAAGCACATTTACCACTCAAATTTTGGTGGAATGCATTCCATACAGCTGTCTATTTGATAAACAGACTTCCAACTCCAGTTCTAAACAGTATTTCTCCTTTTCAAAAGTTGTTTCATTCCCCACCAGATTATTCAACACTTAAAATTTTCGGTTGTGCTTGTTATCCAACACTCAGACCATACAATAGACATAAGTTTGATTTCAGAACAGCTAGATGTATTTTCATTGGCTACAGTTCACAACACAAGGGGTATCAGTGTCTTCACTCTTCTAGGAAGGTGTATATTTCAAATCATGTAACCTTTGAAGAAAGTTCTTTTCCTTATGAGTCAAGAGCAGATTTTTCTTCAGTCTTTTCAAGCTGTCAGTCATCCACACATTCTGAGTATTCTTTTAGTTCTTCTACTCCTTCTGTTACTCAGTTACAAGCACCTTTAGCAGAATCATCAGAACATCATCTTAATGATCCTCAATCAAATGCTTCTATTTCATTCCCAAATTCTACTCCAGTTTACTTTTCTGATAATTTCAATTCCACTTCTTCTTCTTCTCATTCTCCACCATCCCATCATTCACCTCCACATACTTTGTCACAACCTGCATTATCTGGTCATCCAATGATAACCAGGTCAAAAGCAGGCATCTTCAAGCCCAAGGTTTATTCGTCAGCTTTACTAGCCCAAAAATTAGAACCAACTTCTGTTTCCAAAGCACTTTCTGATCCTATGTGGTATAAAGCTATGCAAGAAGAGTATCTAGCTCTTAAAACCAATCACACCTGGGATTTAGTCTTACCTGCTACTCCAGTGAAGATAGTTGGCAGCAAGTGGGTATTTTGAGTAAAGTATAACTCAGATGGTTCAGTTTCAAGGTATAAAGCCAGGCTTGTGGTTAAAGGGTTTCATCAGACACATGGGATTGACTACACAGAAACTTTCAGTCCAGCGGTTAAGTCTTCCACTGTTAGAGTTATTCTAAGCTTAGCAATTTTGAATCACTGGGTTGTAAGGCAGGTGAATGTTAACAATGCCTTTCTAAATGACATATTAATTGAGGATGTGTACATGGCTCAACCTCAAGGTTTTGTTGATTCAACTAAACCTACTCATGTTTGTAAGCTAAATAAGGCTTTGTATGGCTTAAAACAGACTTCTAGAGTCTGGTTTGATAGGTTTAAGGGTGCAATAATTTTCCAGTGGCATTTTCAGCATTCAAGGTCTGATAACTCTCTCTTTTATGCCTGGAACAGTGGTCATCTAACTATTGTTTTGGTCTATGTTGATGATATTATTATCACTGGTTCCAGTCCATCCATAGTTCAACAAGTTATCCAGAATATGCATCAAGCTTTTGCTTTAAAAGACCTGGGGGAACTTCACTATTTTCTGGGGATTGAAGTCAGCAAATCTTCACAAGCGGTTTCCTTGACACAAGCCAAGTACATTGCTGATATTCTGGACAAACATGGCATGACAGACTGCAGTCTTATGCCCACTCCAATGTCTACAGGTTTTTATCTCACCAAAGCCTCAGGAGAGCCACTTGAAAATGTTTCTCAATATCGAAGTGTTATAGGAGCTCTTCAATATGTTACTCTTACCAGACCTGACATTGCTTTCTCTGTAAACAAGTTAAGTCAGTTTCTTTCTAGTCTTAGAACTCAACATTGGGAAGCATGTAAAAGGTTATTGAGGTACTTAAAAGGCACTATCCATATGGGGCTGCATTTCTCCAATCAAGGAGCTCTGCAATTGCATTGTTTTTCAGATTCTGACTGGGCCTGTGATCATGATGATAGGAAGTCAGTGGCTGACTTTGCTGTTTATCTAGGTCCTAATATTGTTTCCTGGTCATCAAAGAAACAAGATGTTGTTTCCAGATCCAGCACAGAAGCTGAGTATAGATCTCTTGCTCATGCTGCTTCAGAGGTTACCTGGATCAAATCTTTACTTGGTGAACTTAGTATCAAATTAAGCTCTACTCCTATGATGTTGTGTGATAATCAAGGGGCCATTGCTTTAGCTTATAATCTAGTTTATCATGCTAAGACTAAGCATGTTGAATTGGATATACATTTCATCCGGGATAAGGTCACTGCTAAAGAAGTTCCAGTATGCTATGTGCCTAGTCAAGATCAAACAACAGATGTGTTGACTAAGGCTCTTACTTTCAAACAATTTAGTTACTTCATAGACAAGCTGAATGTTCATCCTAAACATTTCAGCTTGAGGGGGGATGTTAGTGAATTGGATGAAGCTGGAGCAGAGCATGATGTTGTTGTATAGCTAGAGCAGAGCATGCTGTTGCTGTGTAGCTGGTTGTAGCATATCAACTCACTGAGCTGACCTGTCAAAGTTAGTTAGCTGATTGAGCTGATGTGTAAAATTAGTTATGCAGCAAATGGTTATGTGATGTAACAAACTCGTGTGTGTGGAGCAGGTTGTAGCTTAGTATAAATGTCAATTTGTATTCATTAAGTTGATTAACTTGAAAATAATAAAAAGGTTCTAAAGAGTTCTCTTTCATTTTCTTTTATTTTCTTGATTGCCAAACACTATAGAACTAAGTTTCTTTCAAAGACACAACTATCTTCCAACACTTCCTCCTCTTAAAAGATGCAACCGCGATTCAAAGTTCAGCGAACTCTGGAAAAAGGCCAGCCCTTGTACTGTTGCTGTAGAGGATGTGTAACAGATTAATGGATCGAACGAAGGTCACCATCCTCGTCGGTCAACAAGCCGTGGAACACAACGCCTTTATATCTGCCTCAACACCTTGCATTATCTTGTCTTCTACATCCATTCCCTTGAAAAAACTTTGTCCCTCTCACCAAAGATTGTTCCAGTACTACTGAATTTGTGATCCGTCCCTTTCCAACAAAACAAATTTATCAGCAAGAAGTTTCACGGGAGTGTCATATTTGAATGATCAAGCAACATTTTCCAGCACAAAGGATTAACAAATCAACACTTGGTTCGCTCCGAGGATTGATCTTTACATTGAACCCTGCAACAAGTCGTGTTCTTAGGTCTTGAATTCTGAATTTTCTTATTGATTGCAGCAACATGATCGGCTAAATTAATCCTAAATTGAGGCTCATATACACCCATTTTAGATGAAATCTGATCGGCTGGTATTATTTTGTTCCTTTGATTCAATATTCTGATCTCTCTGTTACTACTAATCTTTAGGAAATACCGAAATGGTTTTGTGTATACTTCTACATGAATTTGTTTGTATAAATAGAAGCAAAGTTCAAGTGATGGAGTTGTATGGATTGAATGAACCAGCCAGTTCAATATTCCAGAATGTTAATTAACCATTTGATCAGGTTCATTGATTTTGGAGTTATAAATTATCCCTAAATTAATTTGATTCAACATATCTTAATTAAACAAGCACAAAGCCTTTCAATGTGAGTTTGGATTTTCAAAAATAATATCCTGACAAGAATGGGTACATGTAAAGTGGCATGAAGACCTTCTCAAAGTCGTGAACACCAAGAGGAATGAAAACAACCATGTCTCGAAATAAACCGTCTCCTGCAGCACAAACTGGATTCCCTTTAGACAGACCATCTGTATTAAGCTTTGTTGTAATTAAGAGTGAATAACCTTAATTCCTTAACCCAAGAAATCACCATACACTGGTCTTGATAAGGCAAGAATGAAGGATCAATATAGAAATCAGATTAAGAATAAGGGTATTTAACAGAGACAGGAATTAAGAAAGGATAAAGCAAAACGAAATGCAAAGGGGATTATAGAGGTTCGGCTTTGCAGCCTACATCCTCTTGAGAAACAGAAGCCATAGCTTTTCTTTATGCTTTAACAGATTACAAGTTTTTAGAGTAATTGCTACAAGGAACGATCTACTCTAAGAGTAGCCCTGAAGGCTATTTATACAACTCGAAAGGGATCCAGATGTGTGAGCTGTAAACCAGCTCTTATTCAACAAACCCAGAAAATTCCCGCCAACTCTAACCGTCTGTAACAGTTCTTCAGATTGAAACGGCATCAGTAGCTGCCGTTTAACTAAAGCTTGATTCCGTTGGTGCTCGTGCAAGTCACGTGCATTACTTAAGCTTTTCGTATGATAGAGGCTTGTTGTCGTATGGCAGTGTTATCTGTTTGTCTGCTTTGTCGTTTCTTATTCAATTCCAGAAACGACAAAGTCGTCTTTTTCAGAGGATTCTAATTCAGGTTCACAATTAACCAGCTTCCACCAAAGGGTAGATGATTTCTTCCGAACAACCTCGGAAATTTTAGGATCACTAGAGCAATCAAAGTTGGAAAGAATAAGTTCCTCAAAGGAGTTTGATACATAATCGGGAAGATAGACCGAGAAGGGCAAATTTAATCCGATCGAACACAGTAAGCGTAAACTGAAGGCCAACCATTAAACTTAATATTTTTTTTAATAAGATACAACATATTACATGATACTATAACTAGTATTTAAAATCACATAATAATTTGGACTAGTTTACAACAATTCTTATATAGAATAATACATAGTTTAGTCATCTCTAATATTCGAGAGATTTTAACTTCACTCAAGAGATAATGAAGGAAATTTAAACTAAACCACTCACAATATTTATGTGGGGGTTCGAACCAATTTTCTCACACTTGTGAAGGCCTGACTCGAGCCACTGGACTAAGGCCCAGTGGTTAACCATTAAACTTAATTAATTCAAACAACAAATAAACTTTGTGTACATGTTATTTTTCTAATTTTGATAAAAAAGATAAAGAATCCAAACTCAATATATGTATTGTGCCTGTCTACTATATATTCTTTTCCAACCATAAACTATTCGTAGTATCATAAAAATTGTAAAAATAACTTTGATCGAGTTGATGAATTAGTGTTATGAATTAGGTGCTTCTGGAGCATCACTTGTTTTCCATTCATTGCTTTGCGTGACACGTATGTGTATATATATTATTGTGATTGGTTAAAACATACATGTGATAGGGAATGAATGGAAAAAAGTAGTGCTCCAAAGGCACCCAAGACTTTTTTCCATTATGTGTTGTGTTATGTTCATTTATTAATGTCATCTAAAATTCATGAAATATTGATCAAACTGAGTACAATTAAATTGAGTTAGATTGAATACACTGATTTAACTTGATCTTGATTATCCAAACAATTGGAGTAGTCTTTAACTAGCTAGCTCTATCAATAAACAGGTCATGCACGAAAAAAATACTTCTCATGAATTAAACAATCAGATAAAAGGGTCGAATTGGAAAATATAAAAGGGTGATATTGGGATTAGGAACTGCGGGTATCCAATGCAAATGGCCAACATATTAACGCCGCTGCAAAGCCTACGATAATATGTATGGCTGCTATATATCCAGGAATCAGAGTCACTGAGACTAAAAACTCTTGTACCGACAAAACAATATTCTTGTCTTCGAGAAACTGTGTTAAGAGTATTTGGAACTTGGTAAATAAGGCATCCTTGAATGATGAAGCAACGATTGCATACAAAGAGAATGATCAATTGACCTCTTTACTGGTCAGAGGATGCAACTTAATGTCGACAACAGTAATCGATGCCTACGCACGCAACAAAGACTTTAACTCCGAAAGATTCTTGTTCACCAAGCTTGTATGATCCATTACATTAACCTTAATATTAACTCCGTAATTTTTCAAATTAATCTCACCCTTTATTTTGATACTAATTGCTTGTTAAAGAGCCTTCTGCCTTTGGATCCTTTTATATACATATATATTTCTTTTGTAATAAGGAATCTCATCCTTTAATATGGTAGGGAGTAAAAATAAGTTTAATAACAGAAAAATACAAATTCTAATACGATTAAATACATACACGGCATTAAATTTTATATTTTTCTTATCTTTTATTTTATCTCTTACTTTAAAAATATTATATCTCTAATTCAACATCAGTATTTCATTATACAACTACTGCATATACTTCTTAACCTTGTTATATATCCATTGCTATACTAACAAAGCAAGTACTCTTGTCGGTCAGAAATTCCGTGTGACTACCAGGAAAAAAATGAGGAAAATCGTTGCATAGTTCAATGATCAAGCAACGATTTAATTTCCTGCCCAAAGAACTAGCATATATTTCTGCTTTTTCGCTCTGGTTATTAATCTTCACATGGAGCCCTGAAACATTGTACTGTGACCTGACCCGTTTAATTCGGATAAATTAGCATCAATCGAATCCATGTGATCGATTAGATTGGAGCTATAAAAAAAATAAATGAATAAAAATTATGACTTAAAAGTCATTAAAAAAAAAAAACTGTTTACCTTCTATTTTATAAAATAGATATCGATTAAAAGCGACAGTACCACACTTATAATTAGATATGTAATTAAGTATAGAAAAGGATCAAGATGAGAAAAAAAAAAGTTGCTTAAGAAAACAAACACAAGCTAGATCATAATTAGCATATTTCAGAGATTGGCATCGGTTAAGCAATGACAACATCTTGTCAGCAACAACATAGCATCCACGAGCTTCTTCAACTGCATACAGGACCTGCTTATCTGTGAAAACCCAAGCCCTCCAGTTCGGTAGAGTCACTGCTTCTATTTCCTTATTAGACAATGAACTATGATCAATTCCAACTGCCTTAGCCAACTCCGCAATCCCTGTCAGTTCAGTAAGTTTTGGCTTCTTAAGAACCCTAGCAGCCAAACGACCCAGACCAATGCCAGTATAACAATGGAGTATAATCTAAGTTTCCGCGAATGCTTCTAACTTTGTCATCCGCGCCAATGCCAACAAAACAAATAGTCTCGTCAGCAAGAACGGTTTTGAGACTCTCATGAATCTTGCTCAAACGACAGAGTTGAACCGCCAAGCAGAGATCTACTGCAAAAAGGATTAACATCTCAGGAATTTTGGTCTGGGAATCGAACTTAACATCGAAGCCTACGACGCGTCGCCTTTCTAATCATCCCCCTGAGTTCAGAAATTTTTTTGTCCATCACAGCAGCATTATCGATTACGCTAACTTCAAATTGAAAGTCCTTAATTTCCAACTCACAGATACCCATTTTTGAAACGACCTGGGTGGGTATCATCATCTTGTTCTTTTGATTCAATCTTGTCTTATATGTTGCTAATAATCTTTAACGAAGAAATAATTGTAGAAACTTAAAAATGAATTTGTCTGTATAATTAAGTGAAATTTAAGTGATTGAGTTGCTCGGATTAAATGAACCAACAGTAGGTACATTCCGATATCCTAGAATATAATTAAGAACAATTTAAGTTCATCGATTTTGGGGCATTATCTGAATATTGTATCAGTAATCTTTAAGAATGGTCCTTATATTTAGGAGATCAATATAATTGACATATTCTTAATTATTAAACCGTGTCATTAATCATGACAATGCCCTCTTGGTATCGAGTTATTATTTCTCAAGACAAACCAAAAAGAAATAAAAAATAAAAAAAATCAGTCATTTAACCGATGCATTAACTCATATTGGGTTGGTCCCAAAATTCACCGTCACGAGCACCTTCCATTGAATCTTTTGTATTTCTTATACTATTGTCTTTTAAGCTTCTACTAACTAAATTCATGCAAACTCTTCTGGAAAAATTAACCGTAACTTCTGTTTTTCTCATTTTTACTATAAATGATAAGAATCAAACTCCAAATAATTCTTTTATCACTCAGAAATTCCGTCGACTTGCCTCGATTCAAGTTTACATCTTTTAGCCTGATTTCATATATAGTTAATTAATACACATATTAATATCGTTATAGCACCAATCAAGTTCAATCACCTTCTATAAAAATAAACAAGACGCTAAAAATACAATAAAAATCTTAAGATATAATATAGCTTGATTCTTGGAATTACCCCCCCCCCCCCCCCCCCCCCCCCCCCCCCACAAAACAAAACAAAAATTATCAATACAATATTTGACAATAAACAAGACGCTAGGACATATGACATGCCCACAAACTTACAGAGCCCACTTCACATTCAACAAACATCTAATAGTAAACTGTTAAATCCATGTAATGAGCTCATTAGCTAGATAGATACGATTAGTACTTATTAACATTTCTATCAACTTGTTCCCGATAAGAAAACAATAAAAAGCATTATGAACAGCATGCTTTTTTTGATCGTGCTTAAAGGCCCTAGCTTCGCAGTCAAATAGTTCAACTTTAAACCAGCACCAGAAGAGAAACCCTATTTATTTATTACAACATGCCTAGCCAACTCTGCTAATCCACATGCACTGATAAGGTCAGCATTCTTTAGGACCTCAGCTGCCAATTGTTCCAATTCAACCGCCGGCTTGATATCCATTTCATCACACGCTCAACGTTTCCTCGTACCAACCCTAATTAAAAAGACAATTGCACAAGTCAAGATGAGTAAAGGATTGAACCCAAAAGCTCAAATACCATTGCAGAAGTCACTAGTGTATAATTAACACATGACGAATGAAACAAAAAAAAAAAAATTGCATATAAGGAACATGATCCTCTTCTGATCTGAGCATTACTGAGTTTTTAATGATCTTTTGCCATGTATCTTTTAGTAGTAGTATATGGATAAAATTTAACTTCTTTTAATTTTTTATTTATTAACAACCAATCAGTGATTGATTTATTTACTCAGAGCATGATCAGATCAGTAGAGAATCCTAATCGTGCATATAAACCCTAATCACTGCTTCGACATTTATACCAACTTTTACAAACGCTAATTCCTGATTCGCCATTTACACCAACCAATTAGTGTGTGTAAGTGTGCGCGCGCGTGTAGAGTAGCATAACAAATTAGAAATAAGTTGGTTACGAGCTCTTATCATATTTTACATTAATATAACCACTCATCATATATATACATATGAATCGAAACCCAAAATAAAAAGCTGAGCCGTGCAATTACATTAATAGTTAGGCATCCAGCGAACTCAACACTCTATCTCCAATAACATAGTAAGCAAAAGCTTCATGAACTGCAAATTTAATTTGCTCATTTGAAAACGCCCTAGCACTCCAGCTTGGAGCATACCCATTGAAACCAGAAGCCAGAGAATTATGAATTCCAACTTCCCTAGCCAACTTTGCCAAACCAAATGAACTTATATGAGGCTTCTTAAGAACCCTAGCAGCAAAATGCCCTAGCTCCACCGCAGTCTTGCACCTCAAGTTACACCTACCTAGGCCATCAACTTTACCATTCATTTCAATTCCCACAAAGCAAATTGTCTCATCCGCAAGAAACTTCTTCAGACTCTCAGGAATTTGACCTAGATGGCATAGTTGAATAATTAAGCAGCGATTTCCTGCGCAAAGTATTAACATTTCAGCTTTCTTGGTGCATCTGTGATTGAACTTTACATCAATACCGACTACACGTTGCCTTTTTAATAAAGCCTTTAATGCAGCCACGTTGTCATCTATCAGAGCAGCATGATCAACCACAGTAACTTTCATGTTGTTACCTTGAATATCAAGTTCATATTTTCCCATTTTGGATAGAAAATGGATTGGTATATTATTCATCCTGAATTTTCAATTCACTCTCACATGCATGCACTTATATATAGGCCCACGTCAAGAATATAAGAATTATCTTTTTGGTGTTTAAATACGAACAGCAACAGTAAAGATAGAATTAACATAGGGGAAAACGGAGAGCCCTTTTGTTATAATTAATGGCATTGGATATCTATATAGATTAAGACTAAAACCAAAAGCCATCCTTAATTCGATTGATAAAACAAAAATCAAAACTTCTTAAAAGAGTCTTTGAATATTTGAGCAAATTAATAAGTAATAACATTAAACAAGAAGCATAGACAAGTCCCAAAAAAAAAGATGCATAGGAATATCTAAAAGAGGTAAGTAAAGTTTCACGAGAATTAATGTACTTAAATCTGAGTTGCGTACCCGAGAATTAATAATCCCCCTGGAACTGAAGCTGAGTGGTTTCTCGTTTTTATTAGTGTAGATTTTCGAGCACAATTATAATAAGTATGACTTTAAAAGTCCATCTCTATCTAGATGTCACAAACCACAAATAAAAAGAAAAACAAATCTGAGTTGCCCATTACATAACTCTGGGCATCCCAATTTCCAGCCCACACACATCATACACCCATAGTGAAAGTCCAAAGCTCCGTCCTTCATAGCTGACGCAAAGCCCAAAATATTCCACCATGCCTTAAGGGCGTAAAGTCGAGTTTTGATAGGGACTCAAATAATTCGAGTTCGGCTAGAATCTAGATAGGTCCCTAAAAAATCTAAATTCTGCTCCAATAGATTCTTAGCCAGGCGTCGCCATTTGAACCCTTATCCATTAACAAGGAAAAGGTTTTGCACGAGTCCATCAACTGCGCCAAAAGAAAAGGCCAGGGCGTCATTATCACGGCCACCAGGGATCCACGTGTGGTAAAGACCCATCGGGGCCCCTCACCCCTATACCCAACAAATTCCGTATACTTAATGTTATTTACTATTCGTATATTTAAAGGGTCAACAAATTTGTCGCAAGACAGGGGATCATAATGAAATGAAGACACCATGTGTGCTAATAGTAAGTGCCACGAGCTTCATTTATGTCACCCACACAAACACAACGCCAATAAAAGACATTAGCACATACACAAGTGGGCGAGGCAAATAACAAATAACATGTTGTTATTGTTATTATTATATATTGATACACAGTTTGTCTTCTTCCCCCCCCCCCCCCCCCCCCACCCCAACTCTCATTTTCTTTCAATCTGTACAGTTTTGTTGGGGAGCTGGCTTTTTGGCAACTCAAAAGTAAATTCCTTTGTCGTTTCTTCAATGCAGTAAATCTCGTAAATTTTAAAGTAAATAATTTAGTATACGTTCGATATGACTTATCTAATGATCATAAGTATTTATTTAATTTAAAAGTAGAAACTTAGTTCGGCAAAAATTGAATTAAAATTTGTTCGACCTAAAGATTTACCTGAAATATTCAATTTTGAACACAAACTTGCAATGGGTTATACTTTATATTAAAATGGTATTATACGATAGAGACATAAAATTGCATTTATCATCCGAAAAATTACAGTCATTTAGATATTCATTACATTATTCGAATTACTAGAAAATATGGCCCAAAAATAAAAAATTGGTGATCGTAATAATACAGCCGGTATATTGTAGATTGAACCTCCGATTTGTGTTTTTATTATGAATGGATTTGGAATGATCATTGTCAATATGAAAAGAGCTTTGATTAAAGAAAATAACGGAGCAGAATATGCGGGGCAGATGAATCAACATGTAAATTGGATGGATGTGAGGGAAATTAAATGAGCGACACATGGTAGCCGCGAGTCTGGACCAGGTACCACTGAGAAAGCAACAAGTGGTGTGTTAGGCCGGAACTCGTGTTGGGAGTTTTCCAGTAGATACCGACAGACTTTGATGGGCAAGTCACGGCGGAGGAGGTTATAAGGGCTTTATATACATTGACGAGCGAGGCGCCTTTGGAATAAGTAGCAACCCTGAGATTTAAACGATGCAAATTGTATTTTGCTTTCAGAGTTGCGTACGAGTTCAAGTCAGGTCACCATCAAGTGTGTACCACAAATCAGAGATGATTTTGGCTCTAGTATTAACCTATTATGAGTAACAAATCTATGGTCCCATTTACTCAAATTCATGGTTTCATACCAATTTTTGACAAACAAAAAATCGACTCAAAAAAAGGGGGCTCTGTATCTCCTTTTGATTAGAGTCTTTAAGAAAATGAGAAATTGCAGGTAAGTTAAGCCTCAAAGTTAGCTTCATGCAAAAAATTTCAATTAGTGGGCCAAACAGAAAAAAAAAAAATGGTAATAAAGGGTTGATTCTGGCTATCAAATCCAACAGATAAATAGGCCTAACAGGTGTTCGTCCCAGTGCACGATACAAGTAGTAACTTGCCCAAAAAAGGGAAAGCAAAAGATGGCTTCTTAAATGAGAGCACATGGAAGCATGTGAAAATAGATGGGGGGTTTTGTGTGTGTGGGGGTGCAAAGGCAAATGTATGATTTTTGAAATGAAAGCACACAAAATAAAGCAATTTTGAGTTGGGAAAATCTACAAAAGAACAAATCATGTGTGGTGTGGTCGTTCAATTCAACCCAATACCCATCATCATGACCTAGATACATATGCATGTTGGCTCCAAAAATTTAAAATATGAATAAATAAATAAAGCCCTTGATAGGGATGCCACTAAAATTGACAGCTAGGTATTGGCAGAAGCACACGTGTTGGGCTTTTAATAGGAAAACAGAAGGGAGGGAGAGATTAGAAAAGGGGGCTTACTGGTGAGGGGGCAGGGCTGGGCTAAAACTTGTCTTTAGACCATAAATGTTTCGTCTCCAAATAGCATGTGCACACACCAAGTACTTACTTTTGGTTTTTGTTTGAGGCATTTACACAAACAGCTGATGATCACATGGAAGCCATTTTATAAAGTTGTAGGGTGGGCCTGAAAGTCGGTGGTCATTTGCAGTAGGGCCATCGAGGCACATGTCATGAAGCTGTTTTGTTCACAACACCAATTTGGAAATTGGCTCCATTTTCATCAACAACATAAACTTTCTAATTCCTGTCAGGGCCACCTGGTGGGGCTGTGCTTCCCCACTGTTCCCTCATTATTCGCGATTTCGTATCTCACAAATATCCATTTGTGTCAGAGGATCTCTTCCCGGTAAATCACACCCACTGGAATTTACATAAATTCATCTAATAACACGTAAAATTTTCATTTACACTTCATATGAATCCACCCTTGTTACCATTTTTCAACCTACCCTACCCATTCCATATTTCAAAATTCAAACTTTAATTTTCAAAACTCTGCCGTGACAAATTTTGAAAAAATATCACATTACTTAGCAAATCATGCAATTAATTAAGTGGTTGTCTCATCTTTCTTTCTTTCTTTCTTTTTTTTTTCAAAAGTTTTGAGTTTTCAAGACTATTTATTGTGTGCTTTATACAAAATGATTTTCTTCTAATTTTCAACTAGACCCATTGTAAATATTAATAAAATACATTGTAATGAAAATAAAGATACAATATAACAACGTTACATTTTTATATATAAAAAACATTATACTGATGACAGTGAACATTAATCAATATTTTTACACATCAGAAATTTGATAACTCATCTTTTTGGTTACTTGAAAGAAGGATCATCATTTTTTTTTTTTTAATTCTTTGGTTGGAATTTCTGGAATACGAAAGCAAACGTTTTCGCTTAAGAAACATGCACCGAAGAAAACCTATTTGTTTTTCACTTAAAGTTATGGTTGATTGTCCAACCAAAATTAGTTGGCATTTCCCAATTGATTAATAAACTAATCTATCTTAATAAAACAAAAAGCTAACCAATATTAAGATTAAAAAAAATTAAAATAGGGTGGTGCTCAAAAGAAAGGTCAAAAAAGGAAAAAAAAAAAAGAAAAAGAAGAGGCCATGTATACAATAAAATACACGAATATAAAAATCTCATAAAAATAAAAACAAAGTAGAAAATAAAGAATTAAAAGAGAAAAAAAAAAACAAAAAACTAATAACACCTGGCAGGACAAAGCCACGGCCTTCTACGATCTAACAACGTTCAAGCCAAGCCGATCATCAGCCGGCGAAGAGCCGGCTAGAATAGCGGTGAGAGCAGTCATGGCCCGGACCTGCATCTCCAAGGCGGAGATGTAATCAGTCGCTTCTTCTAGAAGATTCAACGACGAAACCTTCCGGCAACCGGGAATCATCCGGCCGAGCACGCGCAATTTCTTTTGGACAGGCGGCAACTTGTTCTTCCTCCTCATCGCTTCCTCCGGCTTCCTCCTCAACCGGCTACAGCCGGTGACTCTCACTTTAACCTGCCGCTTCTTGAGCCTCAAACTGGGGGGACTCGAGAGAATCGCGCGGCTCCACCGGGTGGCGCCTTTGGCCGAGACGGCCATCAGCCTATCAGCGGTTTCTCGGATTGCCTTGCCGGTTCTGGCCGACGAGCTCCGACGGCGCACGTGGCGGACCGCTTGGAAAAGTTTGGACGAGTAGATCTGTTGCTCCTTATCCGTTCTCCAACGCTTCGTAACCTCCCGATACGCTGCGTTTCGGGAATCATCATCATCATCATCATCATTGCGTTGGCGACGACGAATCAACTCATCTTCTCCTCCTACTCCGTCGTCGTTGTTCCCTATTCTTCGCTTCTTCCGCTTCGGCTCCATATCGAGCGACGTGTCGCAATTTGATTCGTCGAAAGAGTCCATAATCAAATTCTGTTATGGTTTTTTTTTTATTGATCCAAATTGCGCTGGTTTGATAAAATGCAAAATTCTGTTTTTGGTTTTATGAAGAGAGAATTGAGGAGGGTTTTGTTAGTTATATGGAGGGGGAATGCGGAGACTTTTAAATGAAAGTCACGGGATTACACGCGTCCTTTGCTTATTCACATTTATTGCCCCCTCTCTTCTTTTTTTCTTTTTTTTTTCAATAATTATATAAATTATCCATGTGACATGCGACGTGTTCACCTTGAAACAATTAATTGCTACAAAGGCACTATTATATAAAATTTAATATAAATTAATATTATAATTATAAATATTAATTATTTAAGAGTCTTTAAGTTACAATAATTATAACATACATCTCTCATATGAACCACATAAAATTATAGGACTCATAATTTGTGTGGTTCACATGAGAGATGTATGTTACAATTATTTTAACTTAGCATTTGCTTAATTATTTTCTCGTATAACAGTCTCATATAATTAAAAAAATTATTATAAAAACTACTCCAACAAAAAAAAGGAATAGTGCCCTTTTTATAATTAAAATTTGGTATAAGAAATAGTTTATGGTTGATATTTTTGACCTCGTTTTTAATAATTTACAGATAATTGATAATTTTTAATAAAATTAAGGGATTATTATGAACATGGTCTTATCTAACATGAAATTATAATTAATTACTTTATTGAAAGCAATTATTAAGTTCGTTCAAACAATAAAGTGACCAAAAGCAAAAGAGAGCCATTGCATCACCCATGATCACGTTCATTTTGATTGATCGCATCGTGTTCCACCATTAAAAGATATCTCTCTATTTGTTGCTCAATTATGTTTTTGACTGCCATGAATTCATAAAACTCAAGCCCCCATTCATCATAAACGTGAGAATTGATTGGCATGTGATTTTTTTTCATATTTCATGGCACGAATAATTTGCTTTAATTATTCTCTTGTTTCGACATTATTGTTCACGCAAGGCTCTCTAGTTGGCCTGGCGACCCTTTTGTTAACGCACGAGCAAGGCATTTTTACTGCCGCACAACTTTTTGTCAATTTTAAATTTTGTTTCTGTTTCTTAATCAAACATCCTTTGGGATTACATTAAGTTAAAATTAAGACAAATAGAGTTGTAAAAAAAAAAATAATCATGAAAGATAAGCAATTGCCATCACACGTAAGACAATAGTAATATTAATGAATAACTCTTCTAATTATATGCAAAAATCCCAAAAATAAAAAAAAAAACATTTTGTTATTCATAACCTTCCAATATTATGTTTGTTTATAGGAATCTCGTTGAACTAACATGTGGTCTCAATCATCTTAACTTGCTTGCTTGCAAAGATTAATAAAGTAAATAGGTCGACAAAATGGCTGACTCATTCTTCTCTTTTGTTGTTTTTTATTTATTATATGAGACTATTGCTCAAATTACAGTTCAATTACAACTCATATTACATGAGAGTATAATTGATATGTACAATCATATATTTATATTGAGCCCTATTGATATGAATGCTGATATGACACCGCTCAGATTTTTAACCCTCTCAAATATTCGAGGGATGTCAAACTCCCATCCTGAGAGAAAAACTGTCTTCACTCGAACTCAAGGACTCCAAGGAAGAATATTTAAATTAAATCCCTACAATGCGACTGCGGAGGCTCGAACCCCTTCCCTCACATTTCTTCTCTTTTGTTTAGATAAATCTTAAACCAATAGTTATAAAAAAAAAACTTTAAATTTTACACGCGTTTGGTGTTTAATTTTTAATGTTTTACAACGTACGCCATCGTCCCTCGACAGGTGAAACATTTCTTTAATTTCATTTAGTGGTTATTAATTATTTTTAAAGAATGTACCACTTGTAGTCACTGCGATTATCTTTCATCAATTAATTAATTAATTAATTGAAACGATGAAAAAACAAAAAGAAAAAAACATGTCACGACCGCTGTCTGCTTATCGTGTCTTACAAGGCCGGTCTGCCCGGCCCTCTTGTTCTTCACTTTATTTATTTATTTTTTGTTGGGGGTGGTTTTAATTAGCATTTGAGAATTCTAATAAATTACTTAACGATGTGTCGACAACCTATTGGACAATAAGCTGCTTTGTTGGCATCCACTCATTGGGTTTCGACGTGGGGCAAATGGAATTTGTTTTTATGCTAAAGAATGATTAGTGGGTGAAAGAAAGCACAGTAGACAACAAATTAAATGGCACTTTCTAATATTCTATCATCTTAATTGGCCTTCACCTTGTGCCCTCTATTTTTTTTAAAAAAAAATTAGGGTTCCTATAGTCATATGTAGGTTGGGGACAAATTCAATCCATGCCCACTTTCATTTTCTTTGTTCTTCCTCATGTTTTCGTTAAGGTTTTCATAGTTATTTATATTTAATCTTCTAAATTTAAAATTTATTTTTTAATGCCAACATTCGTATATTTTAAAATTTTAAATTTCACCTCATATAATTATATTGTTTATATGCCACTCAGTATATATAAATATTTTATCGTCTGTACTTAAGAAATTATGTTAAAATATAAATTTTGTGTGGACGTAACTTAAAAAATGAAAAAAAAAATACACTCATACACTAAAAAGGGGAAACCTTAGGTGCAACTGTGGCACCGTACCACAGTTGCATCTAGCCGTTGGATGTCAGTAGACTCCACCAATCCAACTGCATCCAACAGCTAGATGCAACTGTGGCACGGTGCCACAATTGTACCGTAGCATGATCCTACTAAAAAACGAAAAATAACGATACTTATGTCTCATATATTTTAATTGCGTCCACACGAAATCCATAGAACACATAGTCGACGAGGGCCATTACGTAAGAAATGCCAGAGAGACAGAGACTACCACCTCGCACGAGACAGGGCTTCAATGTGACCAAGGATATGTCTATTTCCACGAAATTTATTTTGTATGATATTATTATTATTATTATTAACGCATCACCTACGCTTTATTTGTACCAAAGACTTTGGTTCTCTCATTACAAGAACTACCCTACGTGTTCTCATACTGAACAACTACCGAAACTTGTGGCCTCAATTCAAATCCACTGGACAATTTTAACTTTTTCAGTTTTTTCTTTTATTCCCTTTTTCTCAAAGTAAATAAACAAAATAAAATAATAATTATAAAAAAAAAAAAAACCCCTGAGAAAATGTGACTCATTCTGACAATTTCATTCAGGAAATAAAGTTTCTAACCAGTGGACGGATGATGGATGGATGGATGGATGGATGGATGCGCCATGCATGCAGCTCTGCAACTGTACCCCATTTTTTTTTTTAATTTATCTTCACATTGCTTCTCGAACTTTTAAAGTTATCGTACACAAAAGTTAAAATTCAAATACTTACAACAAGGGGCAAGGACATGTTATTTCGCTTTTTTTTTTTTGGATTCTCTGCTCTGGGTTCTATAGATTTTTGACTTGTTGGAGTTAAATCAGTAATTTATTTGAACATATAATATTCCAAGTTATCTCAGTAAACAATTAACAAAGACTCAAATTCAATCTCAACTATTTTCTTGGGAAAGTATTTTAAGAGCACTTAAAATACGTATTTTCTTGGGAAAATCTTGATAGAACCTCCGATCACTTCAGAGACAAACAAGTTGTTATCGTTGAATGTTGATGCATTGCTCCCCAGCACGGGTTCTTCAATTGAGGTTGATATAATATTCACATTTTTGTCATTTTATATGTTTTAAACTATGATTAATTTCTTCCTTTGATTATTTCCTAATCTATGGTAGTTTCAATTCGACAAGTAAACCATTTTCCTTGTATCTTCTGTCACGGACTGATTATTTTCTGTATTGTTCTATTGTTCACTTTGAATATCTATTTAATAATACGATACAGCGGTTGTAATCTTATGACTACTGAGCTTTTGGTTCTAATTATATTAAGAGTCTCCTCACACGTCTCTAATTATTATTATTATTATTATTATTTTTGTAGACCTCGAACTTCATAAGAAATTTGAAAAATGTGACAAAAAACTTGGTGGGTGTGAGGTGGACACATAGGTGGTGTTGAAAGTTTGGCTTTCACGTGAGAAATGGATAGAGATGAAGAAAAATTAAGTGCATTGAGCAGCCAACATTTGAGCAAATGCAGTACGCATCTAGACAGAGAAGTTGCCGGCCGCCTGCAAGATAAGCACGGGATTTGGTAGGACTAACGCGTTTTAAGCGGTCAGTTAATTCTTTAATAATGTGTTTATGATCTTAAATTAGTTCACTAAATGTAGGCTTTGTCACATGATTTTGGTTGAAGCTTTTCTAAAGATTTTGATTCTTCTGTCCAATAAAATATAATGTTTGCTATAGGCAAGTAGGAAGCAAACCCGTCGCATTTGAATCAATAAAGTAATGCAAGTTTCATATAAAAATAATAACTGAGACTACAGCATCAGCATCTCAATCATCATCATTATCATCAGCTAACCAATGAAAGTTGAGAGTGTGACTTGGTGAGCAATCTATTCTTTGCTTACCTTAAACACAATTATCCTGATCATTATCATAATGAAAAGATGGACGACAAGTTGTGATTGAATAATTAAAAGAGTTGCAAGTAAAAGCTGGCGCCTGAAAGTGGGCAAAAATGGAGGGGCCTGAGACAGGAACCATGACAATATTGTGAAAATGATACATCAATAATTGGAGTAAAAGCAGTTGGTGGGGGGTTTCAACACTTTGAATCAGAGAATTAACTGACCCGGTAAGCGCTAAAGTTTGGTCTTTGGAACAAATTTAGTTTCTACAGATGAATACAGAGATCAACACTGACCACATCGTGTAACAAACAGCTTTGATGACAGCACCTTGACCCTGAAACTTATGGAGTTCTGAACATCTTAATCCATCGGTGTGCTGTCTGCAAGATTACTAGAACAATGTAGGTGGTATAAGCTCTATTCAGAGAATCGCATGGTAATTCATTGAGTGTCATCCTTACATCGATTTCTCCAATTATAAGCCAAAAAAAGAAAAAAAAGAAGAACGAAAGTCTATTTCTTTGGCGCACCAACAGTTTCATCCTATAGAATATAGTATAAAAGACATCATAATAGTGTGAGCAAGAAAACTGTATTGCGACCTTACGAGGGGTTTTTTCCGATGATGTCACTGTCACGGAGCAACTGGTAGCTGTAGACTGTTTGTCGAAATTTTGGGCTTGAGATCATAAGGTAGTGTAATTTCTGCTGGGGGAGAATTGGGAACTTCCTCTTGGAAAGGGACCTCAAATAGAAGGGGTTTGTACAAGCATACTTCATCTTCTTTACAATAATAGACCTACAAAAACAACGCAAATTATCCACCATAGAACAAATAACAACCACAAATTTAGTCTGATAACTTTTAACAGTTTTCCTTTTTGCTATCATAAACAGAAAAAGGAGACACACCTTACAACTAATTCTCCCCGTTGACGCTGATGGAGACATTCTCCTAAAATGAAGTACTGCCGATCCTTCTGGACTAAGATTTCCATCCAAAGGATCGATAATCACTGCATTTTCAGGTTCCACATCAACACTGAATTTACTGCGTGCTTCCTGCATATGGGATTATAAAACAGAACATTAAGATCAAAAAAGAAGCATGCTACAATTAGTAATGTAAAAGTTGGAAGCGTTATGCGACCAAGAATATATCCGCCCACCTTTGAGAAATGGTACTCTTCAGGTAATGATATCTTAAGATAAATGTTGCCTTCGTTGGATAAACCACCATCAACAACAATGGTCTGAGAGTCAGGTGATGATCGCCTCCTGAGGCGTTTTGGAGATCTGGATTTTGGTGTTGGGGGCTGAACTCCTTTTAGCTCTAAAGTTTGAAGTTCAGGTTCTTCCTTGTTCAAGTCTAGATATCTGATAATATTATTGTTTGTATCTGCTATGAAAAGGTTTCCTGAGAATTTGAAGAGGCACACAAATTCAAACTCAATTACAGATTCCATTTTAAAAAGCAAACAGAATTATCAAATTCCTAAATTACTTGAAGGGGACCAGTTTCAACAATCTGTTAAGATACTATATCCAAACAGTGAATGGTTTTAGCATCAACGCTTTCTCATCAGTTTCTTGACACTTTTCATCACTATCAGGTCATGTTGTTGTCGCTTTTTCTTCATATGTTTATGGTTTGTCAATTATTTAAAAGATGAAATATGATCCCTCTTATGAACGGCATAGCTACTTCTCCTCAGAAACAAAATCAAAAGGATGATGAATAGTCTTTTTGTCATTAAGATTCCTGGGAGCATCGTGGCAAGGAATTAAACACTCAAATTGATAAGGGTGTAGGGTCTGCTTGATCAAACAGGAGGTGTGGTTGATTACCCCATAAACTACTTTAAGACATCATGCAATTTCGAGAGAAAGAATAACAAGTCCGAGAAAATATTGAAAATTGTTTGTTCCTTATTAGTAGAAAAGAAGCCAGTACCATTCTGTGCTTCAATGATTCCTGCCGGCTCCGAAAGCTGCAAGAAACATATTTATTCATCAGAAGTGAAAGTTCAGGCTACCATAAAAACAGGTTACAAAATTTTTTCTAACCTGAGCTGCTAATGCTGCTCCATCCTTGAAACCAGCTTTCCCTATACCTGCTAGGGTACTGACCCTATTACTAGCTGGATCTAACTTCTTGATCTGAGATTTCAACCCAAAACAATTAAGGCATTGAGTAAGTGTTAATCTACAGACTAAATTTAGTCAACATCATTGATCAATTACAAAGAAAAAAAATTCTCAACAGAAGGGATTAAAATCAATTACAAAAGAACTTTTGGAACATTCAACTAATGTTTAAATGTTACAAGCTCACAGCAGTTGAACTATCTTTACCCACGATCTTGTTACCTTGTGATTGTAACTATCTGCTACATAAATTTGACCATTCTTTGCACAATAGACACCTAATGGATGTTGAAGAAGTACTTCAGACCCTATTCCATCTTGGTCTCCAAACTGTAAAAGACAAACAAGAGAATCAGGTGCAAAATGCAAAGACAGGAACTAAACAAACTTCAAGTATTAATGTTTGGATATTCCATTCATTTGTATCATGAAAAGTAAGATTTAATCTTAAGATGAAACTGGCTTCTTGGCATATTGAATGACCTTAAACAAATTGTCTGGGAAAATAGGATCACCACCAGCTAGCAATCTGGATCCTCCCGTTTTTAGATTGAGTGCTCGTATGGAGCTACTCTCACTATCCGCAACATAAATTTCCATGAAATCTGGAGGTAATAATCCAAGTAAAATTTTCCAATGCAATGGCTCAAACACAAAGTAATTTCTACAATGGCTGCAAATATGAAAGCAATAAGTAATCCCGGCACATTACCTGGGGACAATGAAATTCCAGAAGGTTGTGCAAAAGATGTGTTTAAAGAGCTACAACAATAAAAGAAAATACTTTACTGTGAAATTTTTAGGAGACGTGATACAATGATACATAAGAATTGCATCATCCATTCACTTCCAAAATGTTATTTATGCATGAGAAGGATAGGAAATCTGAAATGTGGAAATGAGAAGAGAGTTGGAAGGAATATAACAACTTCTATTGACTATCATGATTCTGTGAATCACCTTGACCCATTCAAGTTCCTCTCGTAACCATCACCGCTAAAAGCTCTAGTTACACCATCCACTGTACTGTGTTCCCAGATCTGATGCTGGCCGGCCATTGCAATGTAAACCTTCTCATTAATTGGCTTATAACAGACATCCCATGGGGAGTTGAGGAGCTGAGAGAAACAAGTAGAAGTTTCTAAATATGAAGTAAGATGTAATCCAATCAACTAGAGTATGAATCACATGGTTCATAATTTCCAATCTTGCCTGAGAAGTTCCCTTTTCTCCCCCTTGGTAGTCAGAACCTTTAGTTCCATTTCCAGCTAGAGTTCGCACTGTGTCATTAACAAAATCAATCTCCCTGAAATGCAAGAAGATGAGCTTGAAACTCCTCCACTGAAGATGACAAGGATGATACTATTGGTGTAATTCCCAAATTGTCACTTAAATAAATTCCACAGTGAGATGCAAGTTTATGTTTGAATAAAGAGGAGAATGTCAATTTTTGGGGCCATTTTAACAACTCGAAATTGAGCCTGGAAAAGATGTCAAACAAATTAAAGGATAGTTCAAAAGTCCGCACATACCTTAAAGCATGATTTTCAGTATCTGCTACATAGAGCAGATTTTTCTTTGCATTGTATGCCAGGCCCTACAGATTACAGAAGCATATAGCTAGAAAGTTACTGCTCATACATCCAACATTGAGAGAACCTAGAATGCAAGCATCCACTCATAATGATAAGAAAATGCACATGTCGACAGAGGAATACTGTAGAAGGTCAATTGGTTTTAGCTTAGTTCTTACTTGAGGACGATTGAAAGTGGCATCATCAAAGGAACCATCACGTAGACCCTCCTCTCCTGAGCTCCCAATTTGGACAATAAAATTCCCATCTAAGTCTGTTACCACCTGAACTCCAGATTTGATAAAGTGCTTAACAATCCAAGCGCATCAAAACGGATTCACTTAGACATGCCACAGTTACATGGCAAAGAAAAGTTCATGCATATTGATTTTTAGTAACGAGAGAGAAAGAGAGAGAGAGAGAGAGAGAGAGAGGGAACCTACTATTCTGTTATGGTTACTATCTGAAATGAAGAGACGGTTGTTGAGGATATCAATCGCCAGCTTCCCAGGAAACTTCAAAGGAGATGTGAACAAGCGAGGATCACTATCTTTCTCCAAGCTCAGGGGCAGTGGTGTGTTGTCCAGGAGCTTCTTTTTACCGTAAAATAGAAGAGCTGCCTCAACTAAATCGTCAAGATCCTAAGGAAAGAGAACAAATAATTTTACTTCCTTTCTTTTCAAGAATAAATAGAATTAATCAGCTGTAATGATACCAAAAAGAAGGATACATAATTCTACAAAATTATACTTGAAATAACAAGCACAGGAACAGATTCTGTAGGAGAAAATAAGTTCTAATTTAGATTATCAATCACGTTAATGCAGAACACATATTATGCATGGGCAAAGCAGGGCACCCCCACTAACGTGGTGTGCACATCCTTATAGCCAACTGTTATGCATATATTGAGCAACAAAGAGTTGGATAGCAATGTATGTGCAGGAAAAGTAAAGGTGAGCAATCAGTACCTTTCTGTGGCCTTCACCTGCTAGTTGTGCAAGGAGCTTACCGTTGGGTCCAACAACGGCAAATGTAGGCCATGAATTCACACCTAGTTCTCGCCATAAATTCATGTCTCCATCATTAACAACCTAGATCAAGAAAAAGACTAAATATGCATTAAACTTCACTATTTCATTGACTCTGCAAAGAAATGAAGAAAAGATTTTATGAAAATCAAGAACTCTAGAATAACAAGACATGCATTTTAAACTCCTAATTTGAAATGGTCAAAACTATTCAAACTATCGCACTTACAGGATGAGAGATGCCATAGCGTAGTACTGCATTACGGATGGCTTCCAAATCTTTCTCATTATCAAACTTTGCAGAATGTACTCCAACAACAGTGAACTGTACAAATAAACACATATGAAACGGCCACGTCTGAAACATTGATCAATGATTAGGCCAATCAACTCATAAATCCAATCAACTCATAAATCAGTCAACTAATTACAATTGTTACAAAAGAATTGTGTCGACACTTGCAAAATGCATGTATTGATGCCGATATCTTTCTCTCACTCTCTAATCTGTCATTCAACCTTCTCCCAAGCATATAATCATTATAGTTGATGTTGTATTGGTGCCAATATCTTGATTATATGCTTCACCCAATAAATCAATTTGAGCAATCAGATAAAAGCATAAAAGAAGAGAGAAGCAAAGCAGAGGGTAGGTTTATGCAATGAGAAAACATCAAATGTCCAAGGGATTGAGATATGAAAAATGAAGAAAGAGAATTTTACTGGCATGTCTTTGTACTTCTTCTCCAGAAACTCTAAATCTGGCAGCACATGCATGCAATTTATACAGCAGTAGGTCCAAAAATCCAGCAGAACCACTTTTCCTTTCAAATCCTGCCAAAAAACAGAAATAGTTAAGAGCCAAAGCTATAGTACATGTCTAGCACTGTAACAAATTTTTGGTTAAACGAGGAAAATGTAAAAAATAAATTTTATGTTTTCTTTCTTTTGTGTCTGTCTGATAATGTATAAGAACAACCATCATATTAAGAAACATAATCTCAACAACATGCCATTTCCTAAAATTAAGATACAACCATATCAGAGGGAAGCAAATACAAAACAAGGAGTTGTTTGAAAATTTGATGATAGTCTTTATGTTCGAGTAATCATTTACCCTGCGAAACTGGAGGGGAGCTGTATTCAACCAATCAAGTTTTGCTGGAAACTCCGGTACAATAGGAGTAGTTTTCCTAACACAGCAAAAGAAGATACAGTTAAAACAGATTAAGCATAAATTTTGAATCTTAGTATAATTTACTTTGAAAGATGAAAACTAGTCTTATTTACCTGTTTTCGACATCAGATATATAGTTTACAAATTGCTGGATTCTTTCTGATTGTGATGATCCTCCTATACAGAATAAAGGTTAGCATTCTGCAGTGGTGACTCTAAAAGGAATGATAATACCATTGGATGGTATAAAGATGTATAATTTGAAACATACTGATACCTTCAGTCTGCTCAAAGGATGGACGGTTGACTCCAAATAGCACATTCCAAATAGCTTTAGGAGATGCATATTGCATTGCCTAAAAATGCAAAATAGTTTTATACACAGTAAAAAAACAAGAAATAAGATAATGCCAAATGTCATTTAGCATATCTTTAGTCACTCAAGATAACTATACTGATATTCAATACAAATTTAAATACATCAACATTCTTTAAAAAAAGTTCATTATACCTTCCAGTTTGAAACTGTGAAGAAGAGACAAGAAAATGCAACGCCAAGACTTCCATATCTCAATATCTCTCGCCGAGAACCCTGCAACCTGTCCATAAATTAATTCTGCAACCTCAAGCTGAAATTTTGTACAAAAGGTTCTGTTTGTTTAATTAGAAAACTGAATTCCGTCACAGATTTTTTCTTGCTGAAAGATTGAACTGCTCATAAATGAGATTAGCTTAAAATCATCTAATTAATGATTGAAAATGATACAAAGTTGAAAATAGCTCTTGAATCTGGTTTCTTGGTTGAAGGCCCTGCAAAGTGATAGAGGAGACCAGATTTTCTTTAGGTTTGGGCTAGTTAAATTGAAACTTAGGACTTTTTGGGGAAACAACCCAAAACGTGACAATGAGGCAAAACATCCAAGATTAATTTTGTCGCAATCAAGAATGAATGCTTTTGTCAATTTGAACCTATAAAACATGTCTTACCCTGAAGTTGAGGAACACTTCTCATCGGCGGCACCTGTATCCAGGATGGACCAATTATCTGTTTTTTCTTTGAGCAAAGCTGTTGAGTTCTGTGATGCAGCATGCAATAACTCGTGTTCCTGTATCTTCTCATCTGCAATGATATTTATTTATTAGATTTTGTCCCCTTTTTTCTTACACCCCACCTGGTAAACAAAAAAATTGTTGAACTTAATCCTCCTCCAAGGTTGTTATAAGAATAATTGATTCCTAGACCTCTTGCTTCACCGTGACAGATCCAACAACTAGGTTATGCTTTTGGAGTAATATGCCTTTATTGGATTCATTGTGTTAAAAATACAATAATTTTATCTGTTCCCTGGGAGAGAATTGGCCGGAGATTAAAATCAGTAAAGAAATGTTCTAATAAAAGTTCTTGACCAACCATCTTACTAAAATTCTAAACCAAGAGTTTAAATTTTCAGCAAATCTGACAGAGCACAACAGTGAATCTTTAGAAAGCAGGAAAAAGATTTACTGTAAATAAGATTTGCATTGCAAGAAAATATATCTTACTCATAAGCATAGTTATAAAAAAAATTGGAACATTGTTGTTTCACCATTTTACATTATTGACAATACTGGTGCAAGAAAATGTTTGCACATATTCTCAGGACTACATACTATAAGAACCACCGCCACCAGTGAGAATATCATTAAGTGAAACACTTCCTATCTCTTTTCTGATAAGTGATGGACTGGCTTCCTTGAGTCTCTCCTCTGATAATGTAGTTGTTACAGCTATACATCTGCAAGCAGCATAGAATAAAAACAATTTACCCAACCCCCAAAAAAAAAAAAGAAAAACCTAGTAATTAACAGTATCCATTAGTTTACAAAGAGCAAGATATGTTAGACCATTTACCTCATTTGTGCAGCTTTAGCAGCCTGCACTCCAGCTAGAGCATCTTCAATAACAATACACTGGGGACAATGGCTACAGATTAATTTTGTAAAATAAAACAATATTCTTCACAAACATGAACAGTCATCCATTTTCAATTAGCTTCTAAAACATTAAAAATCCAAAGAACATTATAATGAACTCTTAAAACAAAATCAAAATCATTAAATAGCTGGAAGAGTAAAGATGTGGAAATTCATCCGACAAACACTCAAAAATTGTATTCCCAAAAGATAATATAAAAATTTTCTTCAAATTGTAAGTGAAAATAAGACATGACAAAATAGAAAACATGAAGCCAAAAATAAGTTACTGGAAAAAAAAAAAACTCCTTCATGCCAAAAATAAGAGATGCTTCGCAATTTATTATCAGTAAGGAATGATACTGAAGAGTCTACTATCATACCTCACTGGTGGGCACATTCAAGATCTTTGATGCAGATAAGAAGATATCAGGAGCAGGTTTCAAATTCTCAAAGGCATCTGCTGACACAATAGCATCGAACCTGATGCAAAGAGGCTAACAATACAATGAGAACAAAATCCTTGAGCTGAAAAGGTGATAATTCATCTTCCAAATACAGTAAAATATTTGTGAGTTTATAAAACTGTGAGTTTGATACGAATATTCAATTCTGTCTAACAAACATGCAAAACATAGTATGAATATGATAAGCTTACATTGACACTGGTAGACCAGCAGCAGCTAAATTTGCATCAACTTTGATACGATCAGCACTAGAAGCAACAGCAACTTTCAGGCCTTTGTTCTTACACTGTTAAACAGCAGCTTTATGTTATCTGATCATTCAATTCACCAACAAGGTATATAATTATGCCACTTGTGAATAACTTGCTTGCGCACCTGATTAATAAGTTCAAGGGCACCTGGAAATCCTATTCCTGAATTCGGCTTTGCGTACTACAAGAAGTGAAGGCAACTCTGAAGATGAGTGATATTTTTCTCATTGCAAAACACCTTAGAATAAAACTACAAATGTATATTAAAACAAAAAGGTAGACTAATCACCTTATCCAGATATATCTCAAAGAACCTCTTTTTGGCTGCCTCGGAATCAAATCCCTTGACTCCCTTAACAGAAGCTACCCCTCCTAAGAAATTGGCTTCGCCTAGTGCATTGGCAAAGAAAATGTAATTTGATTGGGGTGTCTTTGAAATCCAAGTCAATATATCAAAAAGAATATATTGGTGTATCGCATCCACACTTGCCAGCACAGGGTAAAATACAGTTCTCTTTACATTACAATTTATCAAAATTAGGAATTTAAAGACTAACCCAAAAAAAAACAAAAGCAATTTATATCAATTTCACATCAGAAAACGCTTGCTCAGCAAGCTCCTAGACATCAAACACAAGTGTTACTGATCATCAATAGGTCATCATTGCCATGCCAATGGGATTACGCAAGGGCCTGATTTTGATTTTTCAAAACCATAAACACAAAGCAACTTCATATTTCACACGCAAATCAAATGGGTCTTCAATTTAAACAAAAACTATTAAATTATTCAATCCCAAAAGTCACTAACAGTCAAGGTCAAAGGGTTTTTTAAACCAATAATTAGCAATACTAAAATTAAAAAATAATTCTATCATCAAATACAAACATTATGAACTAGTATTTTAATCAATGAAAATCAAGAAGCAAATTTACCAGTTCCCATGAAAGGCACAAAGTCCTCAACTGTAACTTCAACTCCCATTTCAGCAAAAACATCAACAGCAGCTCTTCTAGAAGGCTCCTCGCTATTACACAACACGCCATCCATGTCAAAAAGCACAGCAGAAACCTTCCCCCACTTGCTTTCTGATGAAACATTCACATCTGTCTCCTCCACTTTGGTCACACAAGCCTTAACCACCATTCTGCGCCCCAAAACCGTGCGTTTTGCTCCACATTGAAACAATGCGCTTGAAACAGAACTTGGTCTCAGTTGTTTTGTGTTGGAAGAGAAGAAGAAGAGTTTTGTCTGAAGAGACAAAGATGCAGCCGGTGGTGATGACAGCAGCTTCATGGCTATCATATGGCCGTTAACTGATAACTCGTAACTGTTTCTGCGGGGAGAAAAATGGTTACGAACTTAAGTTCCTTTGGGACGATTTTGCCCTTATTGTTTTACGAAATGGATGGCAGTTGGGTTTTGGGAGGAGGGTTATTTGAGTAAATTTAAGCCTGTTTTAAATGGTGGAGAAATTGTTTAGTAGTCCATTAACGTTACCCATTTGGTGACCACAATTTTTCAGGGGCTGGGGCAATGCCTTATCAATGCGAGCATGATCAAGACCATTTTAGCTTTGATTTTAATAAAGGTTTGTTTCGACTTCTCATGTCCGAGTATAAGCATTTTGCGAGTAACATTTAATCCATCAATGGCGGACACAAAAATCTAAATCAGGGAGAGGACTTGGTACAAATACAATAATAATTCACCATGACAGCATTCAATAGTATGAGCGAGCGAGGCAATGATGATGATGATTGATGACAGCACTGATTTGCTTCTTCTGTGTCTTCTTATTTCACTAGTTATCATAATTTAAAGCAGTAATGGTCGATGAGATTAAAAACAGTGATCATTGATTGGATATGTGAAAAAGCAAATCCAATTCTCTTAAACGAATGAAAGTTCTACTTATCATGCTGCGGCCTCTAGATTTTACTATTTTGATATTATTTTCTCCGTGGCTGCTGTTTGATGTTGAATCCCCCTCCACCGTTGTTTATTATCATATATGGGAAGCGATTATTATTATTATTATTATTATTATTACTGAAGGAAGGAAATGGAGTAGTTAAAGTATCCAAAGGTGTTTTATTTTACAATTCTTCAGCAAACTAATGGTCATGATTTAACACAAAATTTCTTAAAATAATAGAAAGAAACATGTTAATATGGAATATGGAGATTTATTACGGAGACAGTGAATCAAGAGTATTTATGGCATTAAAGTGAAGGTATTTCAAAGCATAAAATTGGTTCAATTACTTATAGGGAGGGGCTATTTGCACTCTAAAAAATACTCAGAATACTCGTTTACTTTGAACACTCATTCATTATATTTAAAATATTTAACTTTTACTCTCTACACTCTTAAAATTCTAAACATACCCTTAAAGCTTCCTCTTTGTTTCTTTTTCATACATTCATAGCACCAAAACACCCAAGTCAAGAATTTCTTATATGCTTTCAGTATTAGTTTATCTACGATTTCATAAAAGCTCTACTCATTATACAGTAATTCTTGTTCGTACTGCAAATTATTTACATTATTATTCCCAGATCTTGAACAACAAATAAGCCATTTGTTTTCTTTTCAGATTCAAAAGAATAAGCAATTTATGTCAGGCTTTTAGCAAACAATAACCAATAATTAGGTTTAATAATTGATTTAATATAAATATGCCACTCTAATAAGTAATTAAGTGGCAGAATTTTATTGAGTTTGAGAGAAAATCTGATTAGTATGATTTCTACCACATCATAAAAGTAGAGAACTTGCGAGTCATGATTTCCTTGATAAGAGTGACGAATGATTTGATTGAGTTTTAAGGATTAACACTAGTTAAAAATTAATAAATGCGTTTGTTGTGAATAAAAAATAGGATTTAAAATATTATAGTTACATTACATATTGCATGGGTGCACACGTGCATTATATGTTTGTCTTGATTAATTTTATTTATTTATTTATACTAAATTGTCCTTATTAGTAAATGACATTATGGGTATATTCGTAATATAAAATTTATATAAAATTATGAGTGTCCAAAGTATTTTTTAGAGTGCATATAGTCTCACCCTTACTTATATGGTATTGTTTTAACAAAGGGGTTTTATGAGGAATTTAAGGGATGACAAACTGCCAATATCTCCCCTTCTAAAATTTATAGCAAATTTTATGGGCTCCAGAGGGCTATTTTCATGGATTTACTGGGGGCTGATGACTGGAAAGACACTATGGTATTTTACTTTTTACTGTAATTAATTCTATAATGCCCACCATAAAGCACAAATGTAAATGTCCTTCCAATGAGGCCAAAAGATTGTGATTACCCCACTACATCGTTGCATGCTTAGTGTATTTTACATTCAAAATTTTATTTTCACACTAATCATGATTAAGCAGATGCATTTAAGCTCTTAAGCCTATAAAATCTATTCTTCAAAGAAATATTTTAACCAACAGCGTCAAAGAAACTTCAACAGAATGAAGATAAAGTATCGTCTATCTCATTTGAGTTGAAGTTGCCTCATTTATTATTATTTTCTTCTAATATAAGTTATCATGTGACTTTTACATTAATTTAAGTGCAGGTGATCATGAAGAAAGTGCTTGCAGTTCTGTTTGTCCTTGGATTGGCATCATTGCATCTTCAAGCTGGTGCCAGAAGATTTATACTGGAGGGGGAGACTGGGAAAACTGAGCATCAGTCTGTTGAAAGTGACGCCAAGCCAAAACCAATAGCAGGTTCATTTCCGACTGCTGCTGTGCAAGCTAACAATGATAACAAAACTAGCAACACAGCTGAGAGCACCACCAACTACACAGATGAGGCAAACAGCAGTTATGGAAATTATGGGAGTCCTTCTGGATCATCGACCGAGACTCACCATGTTTTTACAAATGACTGCCTGCAGCCTAAGAAAAGTTGTTAAAATGTTATGTTATGCTTAAATATGAAGTACATATACATCTAGTATGAATAAGAGTGCAGCTTTTTGCAGTGCGTTTCTTAGTTTATTGGAATGAATTGACGTTTTAGCAGCTGAAAAATGAACCTCACTGTCTGTCCAAGTATGTAGGCTCAGAACTTTACCAAAAATCATTACAAGAACATTTACCATTTCTAAAATGATGATACCGAACACGGTCTCTCACAATTATATCCCTCTTGAATACTTTAAATATAAGTTTGGTAGCAGAATGGCAGTCCTCACACACCCTCAAGTTCTTTATAACACGGATGGTTGCTCCAGGATTAGTGTTAATGAATCCAAAAGCAATTGCTAGCTTTTCACTATGGTACTTGGGTGCAGTTTCCTTCTCTTCCTCATCAATATCAAACAAAACTTGGGAGGAATTTGGTGAATAGCCTTCCATCTTCAGCTTCTCAATGATCTTTTTCAACATCAAGTAAATTTCCTTCACTTGTGGGTGTGATCCGTCTCCCGTTCTGAATTCATGAATGACACCGTTCACATCGATCATACTACTTCCCGGATTTGTCTTTATTCCTCTTTCCTTCATCAACTTCCTCATTTTTGCAACATCATCGCATCTTCCTTTGCATAGATGTTTGATAGCAAGGCATATCGTCCACTATTTTGTGGTTCCATCTCCAGCAAAATCTTCCCCAGTCTCTCGCCGAATTCAACCTCTCCGTGTTTCCTACAAGCGCCTAAAAGTGCTTCCCAAACAGCTGCATTCGGTTCCATTGGCATTGAACTTATAACTTCCTCTGCCTCAGCTAAATACCCTGCCCTTCCGAGAAGGTCTACAATACAACCGTAGTGCTCCACTTCAGGGTCAATACCATACATTTGCTGCATATAAGTCAAAGCCTGTAGACCTCGATCAATCATCCCAGCATGAGCACAAGCACTTAAAACACAAGCAAAAGTGATTCTGTCTGGTCTCATCTTTTCCCTTTGCATTTTGAAGAAAAGCTCAATTGCATCGTCTGCTCTGCCATGCATAGCAAGCCCTCCAATCATGGCATTCCAAGTAAATACTTCTTTCATTTTCATGTCCTCAAAAACCTTCCATGCCATGTCAAGACGCCCGCATTTAGCATACATATCAACCAAAGCAGTCCCCAGCACTGCATCCACACAGATAGAATTTCTCTTGACATGGTCATGAATCCATATCCCTTGATCAAGAGCCCCCAGACTTGCACATGCAGCTAGCACACATGAGAGAACAAATTTCCTTGGCTTGATTTTATCTCTCTGCATCTCATTAAATACTTCTAATGCTTCTTTATAGTACCCATCTTTGGTATAACCATCAATAATAGCACTCCATGTGATTTCATCTTTATCATTCATCTCATTAAACAATTTTCTTGCTTCTTCAAATCTACCAAACCTAGCAAAACCGCTTATCATTGCATTATAAGAGCCAGTATTTTTATCTTTCATACTCTTAAACAACTCTTTTGCAGCTTCAATATCTCCACATTTCAAGTACCCATCAATCAAAGCATTCCAACAAATAACATCCGATTTTGAACCATCGTCAAGAATCTGTCTTGCCTTATTTACACAACCAAAACAAGCATACATTTGAATTCCAGAACTTTTTACGTGCACATCACCACAAAGTCCATTCTTCACCACGTGGGCATGAACTTGCACCCCTTCTTTATCAGCTTCAGTAATGCTACAAGCCTTAAACACCGTTGGATAAGTAAACTTATTAGGCTTAGAATCAACACCCACCATTTCAGAATACAAAGATATCACCCTCCATGGCTCGTTATGCTCTAAGTAAGCTCTGAGAATACTATTCCATACAAAAACATTGTAAGAGAGATTGTAACATCTTTCAAGTTTGTTTGGTTTGATATTCTGGACGAAAACGGGTTGCCGTTTATTGAGAAAACGGCTAACCGTTTAAGTCCAGAGAGCATGTTTTTGTTCTGGAATAAACGGCTCACCGTTTATGGTGAAAACGGCTTACCGTTTAAGTCCAGAGAGCATGTTTTATGTCCTAGAATAAACGGCTCACCATTTATTGAGAAAACGGCTAACCGTTTATTTCCAGAAAGTTGTCAATTGGAAAACGGTTAGCAAGATTGAAAAGATTTCAATTGTAAATCGATGCTTTTTCAAACCAAAAAAGTTTTTTCGAAGAAGTACCATTTCTAATGGTTGTATTCTTTCAAATAAACATCTTATTCATAAAAAGAAAGACATACAATAAGATTAGAAATCAGATTTTGAAGATTTCATGCTTGTTCTGGAAATACAATCTTATTTGCTAAAGATTGTATTCAGGATTTGATATATCTTGGGGGTAATTTGCCATTAAAACTCTATAGCAAACCAAGATTGGTGAGGGCAAATAAAACCTTAAAGGAAAGTGTGTAAACACGTCTCAAATCCTAAGAAATTTCATTGTTCTTTGCCTCCATATTCTCATAATTCTCCAACAATCTTTAAGGTTTTAATTTTGTGCAAATGCAGGTTGAGAAGAGTTTGACATCATTTCTGAATCCTAGTGTCCATCTCGATCGTTTTGATGGAACTAATTTCACTCGTTGGAAGGGAAAATTGTTCTTTCTCCTTACTGTTCTTAAAGTGGCATATGTTCTTGATCCGAAATTGGAACCATTTCCAGAACCAAGAGAAGATGATACCGAAGTTGTTAAGGCTGCAAGGAAACGTCGTGAAGATGATGAATTGATATGCCGGGGTCACATACTCAATACGCTTTCTAACAGATTATATGATCTCTACAATTCTATGACTTCTCCGGTGGAAATTTGGAATGCTCTTGAATACAAATACAAAACGGAGAAAAAAGGTACTGACAAATTCCTTGTATCTAAATATTTTGAATTTATTATGGTAGACACAAAATCCATTCTTGATCAAATACATGAGTTACAAATTATTGTTGCTAAGTTTCGAGAGTTAAAAGTTGAAATTTCTGAATCATTTCAAGTTGGGGCTATTATTGCTAAATTGCCTCAAAGTTGGAATGATTATAGAAAGAAACTCCTTCATAGTAAAGAGAACATAACTTTAGAAGAATTACAAAAACACTTGGTAATTGAAGAAGAGACTAGGTCTCGTGAATCCAAGGATAAGCATGATTATACTAAAGTTAATGTTGTTGAAGCTAGTAAATTCTCAAAGAATTTTAAAGTCAAGAATGACAAGAAATTCAAGAAATCCAGCACACAAAAGTTTTCTGAAAATTGTTTCTTTTGTGGTAAGAAAGGTCATCGCCAAAGTGATTGCAGATTCAAGAAGAAAAAGGAAGAAGTGAATTCCCATAAAGCTAATGTTATTGAAAACAAATCTGAAGAGATTTGTGCTATGGTTTCTGAAATGCAAATTGGCATGATTACTGAAACCAATATGGCTGAAACTAAGTCCTATGATTGGTGGCTCGATTCGGGTGCAACAATTCATGTTTGTAATGATAAGAAATTTTTCTTATCATACAAAGAAGAAACGGAAGGACAAATGGTTCTCATGGGGAACAATAATGCAGCCATAGTAGCAAGGAAAGGAGTAGTTGAGATCAACTTCACTTCTGGAAAAAAAGTCACATTGTATAATGTCTTTCATGTACCTTCCGTTAGGAAGAATCTTATTTCTGCTAGTTGTATGTGTAAGCATGGGCTTAAGATTGTGCTTGAGGGTAATACTTGTATTGTGTCAAAGAATGGATTATTTGTTGGGAAAGCGTATTCTTGTGATGGAATGTACAAACTCAGCATTAATAATAATAATATCAACTTAGCTTATATTGTTGAGTCTTGTGATGTTTGGCATGCTAGATTAGCACATTTGAACTTTAGATCTTTGAAATACATGTCTAAGCATGGTTTGATTAATTGCAATGATGTTAAAGGTCATAAGTGTGAAATCTGCATCCAAGCTAAAATAACTAAGAAACCTTTTCCTAAAGCTGAACGAAATACTCAAATATTGGATTTGATATATACTGATATTTGTGAGTATAATGACATTTTAACAAGAGGAGGTAAGAGATACTTCATCACTTTTATTGATGATTGTTCTAGATACACTTATGTGTATTTACTTAGAACAAAAAGTGAAGCTTTTGATAAATTTAAAATTTTCAAAGCTGAAGTTGAGAACCAAAAAGATAAGAAAATCAAAATGGTTCGTAGTGATAGAGGTGGTGAATATTTCTCAATTGAATTTAATAATTATTGTGAGGAAGTTGGAATTATTCACCAAAGATCAGCTCCATTTACTCCTCAACAAAATGGTTTGGCTGAAAGGAAGAATAGGATCTTCACGGATATGATAAATTCCATGATCCTTAATGCAAAACTACCAAATAATTTGTGGGGGGAAGCATTACTCACTGCATGTCATATTCATAACAGAATTACATCTTTGAAAACACATATATCTTCTTATGAAATTTGGAAAGGAAGAAAACCAAACTTGATGTATTTAAGGGTCTGGGGTTGTTTAGCCTTTTATAAAATACATGACCCTAAGTCGTCAAAGTTGAGTGCTAGAGGTATAAAAAGTGTTTTCGTAGGATATGCTGAAAATTCCAAGGCTTATAGGTTGTTAGATTTAAATTCTAATGTGATTGTGGAATCTAGAGATGTTGAATTTATTGAGAATAAATTTCAACATGATTCTAATATTGAATCAGAATTAATTATTGATCAATCATGTGTTAATACTCCTGTTACCTCCACTAACAATAATAAAAGGAAAGAGTCTACGACATCTTTCGAACTAAGGAGGAGTCAACGTGAAAAGAAAGAAAAAAGTTTAGCACCGGATTTTATTTCATCACAAGCACTACTCTTCTTGGTTGAAGGGGATAGAAAGAATGTACTTAACAAAGTACCATTGTTGTTAAATATTGAAAAAGATCCAAAGACATTTAGCGAGGCTATGTCTTCTAGAGACGCTTCTTTTTGGAGAGAGGCGGTAAATGATGAAATGGATTCGATAATGTCGAATCAAACATGGGTCTTGGTTGATCTTCCTCCAGGATCTCAACCAATTAGCAGCAAATGGGTATTTAGAAGAAAGTACAATAATAATGGTTCTTTGCAAACTTTTAAGGCTAGATTAGTAGCCAAAGGGTTTAAGCAAAGAAATGGTATTGACTATTTCGATACATATGCTCCGGTAGCTAGGTTAACTTCTATAAGAGTGCTATTTGCAATTGCTTCATTGAACAATTTATATGTGCATCAAATGGATGTTAAAACAGCTTTTCTTAATGGTGATCTTGATGAAAAAATCTATATGGAACAATCTGAGGGATTTGTTTTGCCTGGAAATGAGAAAAAGGTATGCAAGTTAATCAAATCTCTTTATGGCTTAAAGCAAGCACCAAAACAATGGCATGAGAAGTTTGATTCGGTAATTTTATCACATGGTTTTAAGCATAATAATGCTGATAAATGTGTATATTTTAAATATACGAATGATTTTGGTGTGATTATATGCTTGTATGTTGATGACTTGCTTATCTTTGGAACAAATATGCAAGGAGCAGATGATACAAAGAAGTATTTAACTTCACAATTTAAGATGAAAGATCTTGGTGAAGTAGATACTATCTTAGGTATCAAAGTGAATAAACATAGTGGGGGTTACTCGTTGTGTCAATCTCATTATATAGAGAAAGTGCTTCTTAAATTCAATTATTTGAAATTTAAAGAAGCTAATACCCCATATGATTCTAGTATTAAATTACTAGAGAATTCAGGCCGAATAGTAGCTCAACTAGAATATGCTAGTGCAATTGGTAGCTTGATGTATGCTATGCATTGTACGAGGCTTGATATAGCATTTGCAGTTTGCAAAATGTCAAGATTCACGAGTAACCCTAGTGTTGAACACTGGAAAGCAATTGGTAGGATACTTGGTTATCTTAAAAGGACCGTTAATTTGGGTTTGTTTTATAATGATTATCCTGAAGTACTGGAAGGATATTCAGATGCTAGTTGGATAACCAATACAAGAGACAATAAATCCACTTCTGGTTGGATTTTTACAATTGCTGGAGGAGCGGTTTCTTGGGCTTCAAAGAAACAAACGTGCATAACTCATTCAACAATGGAAAGTGAGTTTATAGCACTTGCATCTGCAGGCAAAGAAGCAGAATGGCTGAGAAATTTGTTGTTTGATATAATGTTGTGGCCACAACCGATGCCATCTATTTCTTTGTACTGCGACAGTGAAGCTACATTGTCTAGAGCTTATAATAAAGTGTATAATGGAAAGTCTAGACATATTAGCTTAAGACATGAATATGTGAAACAATGAATAGCAGATTGTGTTATTAATATTGTTTATGTTAGGACTAATAAGAACCTAGCAGATCCTTTAACAAAAGGTCTTTCAAGAGACTTAGTTAAGGATACATCTTATGGAATGGGATTGAAACCTTTATATAATAAAGTCACCAACGACGGTAACCCAACTATGTAGTAGTTATACCGCAACTCCATAGTTAAATGGGTAATAACAAGTTGTTGTTATGTGACTGGTTTGACACCGAGTAATAAATAATCTCATTCGAGACATTCGGTGCAAATAGCTACGAGGTTGAGGTTGAGTATTTACTCTTAATGAAGTTCAAGTCTTTTAGTAGCTAAAGACATGATTTGAAACTTCACCTAAGTGAACATAAGAAATGGTGCCGTTTCTAACAAGGTCATGGTTTAATCTTGTAAATGTTCATGAATCCAAGATAGAGCACAAGGCCGGAATAGTGCTAACTATTGGAACACAACTTTGAAATCTGGGATAGCTTATATGTGATGTATCTCCGGTATTTACTTAAGAGACAAAGTTTAATGCTTAGCACACTATTGTCTTGTAAATGCTTTGAAATACACTCACTAATTAAAGGTTAAAATCGAAAGATACATTTTGTATGTATAAGTTTATCATTAATAAATCTGAAAAATATTACAATCTAGTGGGGATTGTAAGAGAGATTGTAACATCTTTCAAGTTTGTTTGGTTTGATATTCTGGACGAAAACGGGTTGCCGTTTATTGAGAAAACGGCTAACCGTTTAAGTTCAGAGAGCATGTTTTTGTTCTGGAATAAACGGCTCACCGTTTATGGTGAAAACGACTTACCGTTTAAGTCCAGAGAGCATGTTTTATGTCCTAGAATAAACGGCTCACCGTTTATTGAGAAAACGGCTAACCGTTTATTTCCAGAAAGTTGTCAATTGGAAAACGGTTAGCAAGATTGAAAAGATTTCAATTGTAAATCGATGCTTTCTCAAACCAAAAGAGTTTTTTCGAAGAAGTACCATTTCTAATGGTTGTATTCTTTCAAATAAACATCTTATTCATAAAAAGAAAGACATACAATAAGATTAGAAATCAGATTTTGAAGATTTCATGCTTGTTCTGGAAATACAATCTTATTTGCTAAAGATTGTATTCAGGATTTGATATATCTTGGGGGTAATTTGCCATTAAAACTCTATAGCAAACCAAGATTGGTGAGGGCAAATAAAACCTTAAAGGAAAGTGTGTAAACACGTCTCAAATCCTAAGAAATTTCATTGTTCTTTGCCTCCATATTCTCATAATTCTCCAACAAACATTTGGTTTATGCACACTATTAAAGACCTTCAAGGTCAATTCCAAGTTGCTGAAGCGAGAATTTGCATAGCACTTGACCAAAGTGCCAGACACATAATGGTCTTGAAAGTGTCCACTCTTTAATATCACAGCATGAGCCTGCTTTAGATGTTGCCAAGAAGTGTGGCATTTTGTGTTCAAGATGTCTAAAATTGTTTTCTGGGAAAATTCGGAGGTGGGTATGTTTGTTGCTGAAATTTCTTCAGGTTTTAGATGATGAGGAAGATCTGTGGTGGTCAATTTTGTGCTCATCTTTCTGCTTCGTTATCCAAACATAGAAGTAAGCCAGCGATTAGATAAACGTTACATGATAAAATATAATTAAAATAAGGCCATTGCCACACAATATTCAAATATTTTTACATGTTTTCTCCAAAGATTGCCTTACGCTTTGTCGTTTCTTATGCTCTGGAGTTATAAAAGGGTTATTATCAAAACGTTCCCTATGTGTTTTATAAATAACGAATTGTTATTGAGGTTTTACAATTGTGTCAAATTAGTCCCTCCATGTGCGTACATTTCTCTTCATTTCTAAGGGTCAGTTTGAGATTTCAGTGGCTGATGAAATAAGTTGCTTTTGTTGTGCAGATCAAATAAGCTATCAACTGAAAGAGTTGTTAGGTGTTTGATAAACTATATTATTGTGGTTGCTGTGAGTTTAAAAAATAGAGTATATGCGTTTGATAATTTTTATTATGAAAGCGGTTTATTGTATAATTATCAAAATAGAAATAAATTTCAATTACTATTTATTTACATATTAAGATTTATAGGAAATAAGACATAGCTATCTTTTTGCTAAGATATTATGGTTATAATAGAAACTTAAAAAAGATATGGTGACTTTAATTAGCTACTTAAAAAAAAAGCAACCTTCTAGCAACCGTCAAAATTATAAAAAAATTATAAAATAATTAATTTTTAAAAAATTTATCAAAAATTATCTGTCAAAACTTATGAGATACGCCTTATATAGAGTTTCAACATTATTTTCAAACATGACTTAATCTATACAGATTATGATGGTCTATGTATAAATATATTTTTTACACTACATACATGGCAAAGATAATTTTCTACTATGTAATATAGGAGTTAAGTATAAAATAAATTATTTTCGTTATTTTTGGTCTTTTTGTACAGATATCCAATAATATATTAATTAATTAATGAAGGTGGGTGGATGGAGAAAGAACCTGAGCCCCATTAATCTTTCTCTAGTAATTACATTAATTTTTTCACCCGCACATAGTATTACATTGACAGAAGAGATCTTATTCCTAATTAAAAAGAATCAGAAACAAAATTTCTTTGTCCTAAAAAAGTAAAATAGGATTTTTTTTTCTCATTCGGTGCCACATATTTTGGAAACAATTGTTACCGTGAATGATTGTATTCATTACTTTCTTGTTTGTATGTTGTGCTTGTTTCCAAAGAAAATGAAAATAGATTTTAAAAGTCTCTATAATCTGTAATTTCTTTAATTGCATGTATTAATTGCTTTGCCTCCATTTATTTTAGGTTATATGCACTCAAAACCTTCTCAATATCTAATGTATATGGCAACTCATATATTTTGATGAAGGCAATAACATTAACGAAAATATTATATACCCATCTTGCTCATCGACAATTTTCACATACCATATAAGCTTCTAGGGCTGATCATTCTCTTTGCTGTGCAAGAAGCTTCTTTGTCAATTTGTTGATATTATATCACCAAAAGGAATGCGGCCTGTTTTAAAATCTTTGTTCGTTTTCACATTGATTTCAACCATTTCTTTTGGGGCTGCTAGAGCTGATCAAGATTGCAAAGGGTCAAATGTCGCATATACTGTCACTGTTGATCAGTCAAGTAGTCAATACAGAACTGTTCAAAGTGCCATTGATTCCATTCCAGCTGAGAATAGTCAATGGATCAAAATTCACATCAAAGCTGGCACCTACAAGTATGTAAAGCTATACTAGAAATTCAGTTCCCGTATGTATATATTCTCACTGATTTTAGATTTTCATGTGCAGGGAGAAGATAAAAATTCAGCGGAACAAGCCATGTATTTTGCTTGAAGGGGAAGGCAGCGGTGTCACAAAAATTACATATGATGACCATCAAAGTACAGATACAAGTGCTACTTTCTCTTCATTTGCTGACAATGTGGTTGCAAAGGGTATCACTTTTGAGGTAAAGGGTTCAATGCCATTGTCAAAAACTTTGCTTGCTTCATCACGTAATGTTTTAACATTCTTCTTTGTTTTGATATTGAATTCTTTTTTTTTTTTTTTTATACGAACAAGTCCATTTAAATGAAGATTACAAAGAGTCTGTCTGAGATAGTTAATTTTCTGTTATGCTCCAGAATTCATATAATCTGGCCGTAGAGATACTGGCAGAATTGGATAGAAGAGGCAGAGATTTGGGCACGTTACAAGCAGGGAATGACATAACACAAGCTCTCGCGGCAAGAATTTACGGCGACAAGTCTGCATTTTATGACTGTCGTTTTCTTGGGGTGCAAGATACATTATGGGATGTCCAAGGCCGACATTTTTTCAAAAGCTGCTACATTGAGGGAGCTATTGACTTCATTTTTGGCAATGGCCAATCTGTTTATGAGGTACCATTTTCACCCAATAAAGTAAAAAAGCTTTAGCCTAAATAGAATCATTTTCACCAATGTGTTCACTGTTTTCGCCTGCAGGACTGCTCAGTGAATTCGACGGCTGGATTGTTAATTGGCGGAAGAGGTTCTGGTTATATCACAGCTCAAAGCCGAGGATCGGCAAATGATCCCGGTGGCTTTGTTTTTAGAGGCGGTGAAGTTACAGGCACGGGCCAGGCTTATCTTGGAAGAGCCTATGGTCCTTATTCTAGAGTAATATTTTACAACGCATGGCTATCTTCCGTTGTAACTCCTCCAGGATGGAATGCCTGGAATTTGCAAGGACAAGAGTAAGTTGATAAGTTCACTTCACACCAATGCCAGGAATTTTCTGCATGTGTGCGTGTATATATAGTTCGTCTCCAGTGCGAGTTGCTCTCATATATATATATTTTAATACAAATACATTTTAAGTCATAGGGTTTAATAGTGTCAAGATTTTAATTCTCTTAAACTACACGGTTTTATAATTTATTTAGAATGATTTAAAAGTATGTATGCATTTAAAATATTAAGAATAATAATAATAATAATTTTCTAGTCTTGAATTTTAAAGTTCGAGAAAGATTTAAAATCGTGGGGTTTTGTAACATTATAAAATTAAATGTTAAAACTACACGATTTTAAAACTTTTCTAAATTTTAGATTGGGATATATATGTATATTGATTTAACCCTTATCATTCTCTGACAAAATGCAGAGGCAATTTCATGTACGCGGAGGTCAACTGCAAAGGTCCAGGATCTGATACATCTAATCGCGTTTCCTGGGAGAAGAAGATTGATCCCAAGCTGTTGTATAAATATTCAACATCATACTTCATCAACCAAGATGGTTGGATTAGCAAGCAGCCTCAATAGCCATGGTGCTTGTATTTTCAATATCCTGAATTGAACTTATTTCTTTTGTCTAAGATTTCTCTTTTTTTTTTTGGTCAAATTGTAAAATTATGTCAATGATGCCCCAGAAAGAAACCATTCTATGTATATATTTACTTAACGAACCATATTAAAAACGCAGATTTGAGACTAGCCAGCTAACTTATAATTAAACATTAATGTGGCCTTACTCACATGGTACTGAACTCGCACGCTCGTATACGAATACGAGGGGCTGAGTTTGAGAATTTCTCTTATAAAATAAACATCTTCCCAATATATGTGAGTTACTGCTTGGTAGATTTCTAAGATTTGCTCTAAAACACACACACGTGTGAACTGTGAAGCATGAACATACGCACAAGAAACAACTACACAAGTGAACTGTAGATAAATGATTTTTGAAGCAGTAAATTTATTTTTCTACTGGAGTAAGAGTTGGGAATTAAAAAAGTACTGGCACGTGGAGAAAGGTAATTGGAGTACCAAGGGACTGCAGCTGATGCAAAACTAAAGTCAGGAGAGATGTCTCGTCCGAAATTATGAGATTGACAAGTGACAAACAAGTCACCAGCCGAATCGATTGATTGATTTTACCTTTCTTTCCCATCATCTGTTCATCATCACGATCATCATAATCATCATAATCATCATCTTCTCTCAGACGTGGCAGACATATCAGACGGTGGATATTTTACCAGCACTTTCTTTTTTTTTCACCCTCTCCCGACAGTATCGCGTGAAATACGCGGGTGCTTTCTGTCCGGATGCCGTGCGCTCTGTCGTTAGCCTTCTTTTTACCGACTGTACCTCCGTAGCAATACCACTGTACGTGAGTACATCTAATACAATTTTGTGCAAGACACTTGTTAAGTTACATTTTGCAATAATTTACGATAAGTCATGGTAGTGTGAATATAAATGACACAATGGGTCCATTAATGGAATCAGCTTCTAATTTGACATGACTGTACCTCATTAACTTAGCATGACCTTCTGTGCAAAATTATTATCTCCTCTGATACATGGGTCCATCTAACAAGATTTCGGGCTATGAAGCGCGATACCCCCAACAATTAGAACCCTAGTACAGTTGCGGCAGTATTTGTTTGCCCTCCTAAAGAGCATGCTAGTATAAGTGATAATGTGATAACATTCCTTGAAGCAAATGCTCACAACATCATCCTCTAAATCATTCGCATTACTGTATTCATCTATTGTTTCACTAAATTTAGAGCAACAGTATGGCGTCGTGGACAGACAATTTTTTTTATGGTGGGAACAAATGATGGAAATGGCCAATCCCATCAAAACAGAAAGGTTTGGTTAGTTGTCTCACTGCTCGGTTGTCTGCTGTCCCACCCAACTTATCTTCAGATTCTGCCATGAAATTTAGCGAATGATATTGTAAATATTTTACTTTGTTAGAACAAATAAAAATTATAGAGACTTGGTACGTTAACACGAGGAAGTAACAGAGGAGCTCTTGAAATCAGATGAACACAAGCTGAGCTTAATTCTTGAGGCTAAATGACGGTAAACATCTTGGAAAAGCTGGCATAAGGGCACTTGATGCAAATTAACTAGGATTTACAGGGGAGGAGAAAAAAAAAATTCTGATCAGAAGAAAATTTCTTTTTTGTCTCTATGATCCTCCGGTTCTAGGTCCTCCCAGAGTTAGAACCACTCCTTGAAGATCACTTCTCTGTTTAGGCTGTTCCGCCAAAGGGGAAGTTGATCTACAGATGGGAAATTGTCTACTCACTTGAGTTTGCTGGTGGTTCCGAACAGACTTGGGTGTGGAGAACCCAACTGGCTGCTGAGAAGGCTTGAAGCGTTCGATGTGATTTGAGTTTGGAAATGATTGAGCAAGAGCCATGTGGCTTGGTGGAGATGGAGCTTGAGTAAATGGTGACCCTCTTGAGACAATTCCAGGTCCCTGGTTCAATAAGTCCATTAAGCAAAGTAAAAATGATTGAACATACAATTTAATTAATAAGTCAACATTAACAAAAGAACTTACAGGTGGAAACAAGACCCCTCTGAAAATCCTCCCATTAATAGTCGCTGTCATCAGGAAACCTGAATCAAAAGCTCCATCAACTTTGCCTTGGACGTCAGCACCGATCTAAGGACAAAAACCCAAAATGGAAACCATGAATGAGTGCAAAAACTGGAAATAAACAAGAAAACACAAAAAAAAACATTGCAAATGTAATGACTTATAGCTTCCATAGACATCAAATACATCAGCAATTTACCAGATTCTGAATAGGCCCTGCCTCCATTGATTGCAGATCTGCTGGATGTTGTGTGGCTGGCCCGCCTGTATGAACAGAATGAGGACATTGTTCTGGTTTTTTATGGTTTTGATGTTCTCTTGAAAACTGATGGTCTTGTGGAGTTCTTTGGATCAAATTCCCGAATTCTCTCTGGTTACTTGCAACATTGCGGGGCTGGAAACATTTCGGAATTTGATTCACCTGCTTATTAAACAAGTAAAAACCTTGGGAGCCTGCAAGGGATTCTGATACTTTTGGAACTGGGGTTTGCTCATGATCAGATTGCGATGGCGATGAATGCTGTGACAGCGAAAGTGAATGTTCTTCTTGTTCCAATTCAACTTCCCATACAGTAGTTGAATTGAAAGCTCTTCTCTTCTTTGATTGCAAAGTATCTACAAGATTAATGAAACATTCAAGTCGCCAAAACAAAAAGAAGGAAGAAACTTATCTCTTTGTAAATGTAAGCAAGCATTTAACTGTACAAAGCCAACCTGAACTGAGAGGAAAAGTTTGCTTGGCTTCTAATTCTGTTTCATGAGCTCCCTTTTTCACTTCATTATTTCCAGGGAATATAGTTTTCTGAATGGCAAACACGATAAGCTGCCATGTATTGAAAGGCAATAATATCTACATCAAGTCATATTTGTTCACATATAGCATGAATTCATTACCGAGTTATTTTCTACTCCTCCAGGAAATCTTCTCTTTGCTTGGTTCCAATGATTTCCAAATATTTTGCACATGGAAATGTTGTAACGATAGTTGGGATGCTCTGCTCCAAGCTGCAAGACCAATAACTCGTTGAGAGGACGCTCATCCTCCCCGCATCTGCAGAAACAAATAAAGAACAAATTTAGAAGTGAATACAAAGGACAAAGGCTATGCATATGAGATTCCTAATTTCCTGATAATCTTACCCTCCATAGATGACTATATCTGAGCCAGTAACAACAGCAGCATGAGAAAATCGCCCTTGAGGTTGTTGGCCACAAGTATCAAGCTGACTCCATGAGCAAGTAGACACATTAAGGATCCAAATGTCATTGTAGTAATGTTTGTCTCCAACCCCTCCAATGATATAAACCTGTAAACAATGAGAAGCTGTTTGCGTAAACATTTGACTGTGCTGCGACATAGAAAGTCACAAACTAAGATGCCAATCAGAGGATGATATCAAACCACTTTGGTTTTATGACTTACCTTTGTCCCTATATTTATGGCAGCATGACCTGCCCTAACACCTGGCGAAGATCCTATAATTGCCAACTGCTTGAAAAAAGAAAAAGAAGGAAAACCAGTGAGCATTCTACTCCATTTAGTGAAATTATTCTGTAACTTTCAAGCTGAAATTATTCTGTAAATTATTCTGAAATTACATACCCTCGACCAAGTTAATGAGTTCATATCAAGCATGTCGATATCTCCATGGTACCGATCGCCACAATCCCCACCATACACAAAAAGCCTGTTAGCAATTACATTCGAGCTGTGACTGTCTCTAGGGACAGGAATATCACCCTTCACAGCAGGAGAGGCCCATCTCATAGTCTTGAGGTCTAGAACATGTAAATCATTCAAGTAATTTGCTTCACCCTCTCCACTACCTCCAAATATCACCATTTTATCATCACCAACAAGCGTGGCAGTGTGACTTTCACGAGGAGAAGGTGGAGCACCTCTGCATTCAGGACGCATCCACTCTTTCGACTCAAGATCCAATACATGAAGATCATTAACCTTCTTATAGCCATTTGTACCCCCAAATACAATCATCTTGTGCCCCCAAAGGATGGCACTGTGACTATCCCTTGGGCCAGGCCCCTGGCCTGTGGTTGCAAGAGTGCTCCAAACCATTGTATCAAGATTTAGCATCAGAACATCACCAAAATGCAAACCCCCACAACATCCCTGAAAAAACAGAATGAGGAAATTGATCAATTAGAATATTCAAACAGAATTTCACAACACGTTCACATTCATCGGCAAACTAATTTATAGCATTTTTTATTTTCTTTCACACCAATAAAAAGATTTTACAGTACATGTAGAACATAACGTTATGGAAAGTTAACTATTATTCTTTTCCTTAATAACGTTTCTACGGCCAGACAGTGCAATTTGCAACTTTTATTTTCTCTAAAATATAGAAGATGAAGATCCAAAAACCATGAACATCAGAAAGAAAATAGAAAAGCTTTTTCACTGACATCAATATTTTAAAATTTTTCTTATGGTCTCATATTACTTGTATAACACATTAAAACATTGCAAGGATAATAATGAAAACAGGGACAGAAAAACATTTCTATATCAAGAAAGCTTAGTAGCACTTTCCGCCCTTCCAAACAACTGTGACACTAATTAAAGAAACTAAACAAGAACAAACTCCAGACAAGAAGCAGAAGAAGAAGAATAAAAAAAATGGAAAAATACTAGAACTAACTAAGAAAGTTTGTGTGTCCTTAACCAAAAATAACCAAAGAATAATAAATGAACAATAAATAAATAAATAAGCATACAACATCAAGAAAGCAACAACTAAATTATGAAACATATAATTCAAAAGTTGATAGTTTTGGAAATCATGCATACCCCAAAGATATAAACAGCCCCATGAGAATAACAAGCTGAGTGTCCCCATCTCTCAGGAGGATTAAATCCTAAAACCTTTGGATACAGCCACATTGCTGCTCTCTTTGCATTTTCACCACCCAGAGAACTCATTGTTATTATTATTTTTTTTCAATCTCTCCCTCTCTCCCTCTTTGAGTTTCTAGACTTTGGTTAGTGCTTGACAAATTCTGAAGCAACAGAGAAGGAGAGGGAAATAGAAATAGAGAGTCAAAAATCAAAAGAGGTCATGAACAAGGCAAGTGATATATCAACCATCAGTGTCAATAGACATGAAAAGATGGGCGCTTTCGAGTCACGGTCACTGTGGCAACTAACATCAACAGTTACAAAAACTTGTGGGTGAAAACAACATTAATTTTTTTTTTCCCGTATTGATCATCTTGTTCATTAAAAAAAAAATTTTATATAGTAAAAAAAACTTTTTTATTACAAGAAGCTTACATGTACAGCACGACTGGGCGGATAGGCTTGAAGGGCACATGACTATTAAGAAGTGATGTTAAAATCATGGACAGGAAAGTGTTGAGGCACAGAATTTTTTTTTTTAAAAGCGATATTATTTACTTTTTCACACTAATGTCTAAATGAAAATGATGGATGAGTGTATATGTGGGGGCATTGAATTGTTGTAAATGATGGGGAAGGTTGTTTGTTTTGGGGAGTCTTGTTTGTTTGACAGAACTGCAATTCAAAAAATTCACATGGTGGTTTCTTTCTTTCTTTCTTTCTTACTTATGATTTTCTTTGTTAGCATGATATTGGGATTGATGGATGGTGAAGCTGTATCTCTTTTCTTTCTCTCTTTTTTGCTTTTCTCTCTCGGCGACTCAATTTTCAAGGTGGGTTATTGATGTTGATCTAGAAATGTGTCTTCTCAGGGGTCATTGGAAAGAGTGTGGGGCTTTGTGTTGTTTTGGGGAAAATTCTTTTTTTGAGTTTTGGGAAATGTAAATGTGTTTAATGTAAAGCTCGAAGACAAACAAAGCATGATCTCACGCTCTCTCACATTTTTTCATTCTCATATCTCACGAGTAATTTAATTACTACCAACGCGCCCGCGCGCGCACACACACCTCCAATGTGAGAGGCCATCTCTATACTATTACTACTCTCTTTTTGATAAAGGAAAAAAGAAACCCATTACATTAGATGATGATTAATGCCATTCAAAATTGATGCCTCTATCTAGCTCTCGTCTTGCTCAAAAGAAAAGCATTTGATTCTCTCAAAAGTAATTAAGTTGTCGCTGTGACTCAAAAACAGAGGTATCACATCGAAGATCAGTCACTCATTATAGAGATAGGCGTAGAGTATACGCGACAAACACGGGAGCTACTTAGGCAAATGGCGGTAGTGGGCTGTGGCTGTGGCTGTGGCTGCAAGTACTACGACTGTGTGTGCCCCCTTGTTGATTCACGTGACGGACTTTGTAACTTGAAAAGAAATGAAATGAAGAGAAAAGAAAAGACGTTTGTTTTATTATATAAAACTTTTTTTTTTTTTTGAGATTATATTTATATAAAACTTTTAAAAGGGAGGAATAACACACGCAGTCGTCAGTGGCTTTTATTTTATGATAATGTAATCAAGAAGCGTCAAATTCTCTTTGGCTAGCCCGTATCGGATGGGGGAATCTTTATTGCTTTTACTGTTGTGAGTTCTGATTTGTTTAATGCAGGGGCAGGGGTTGATTTTGAGGGCTGTAATAAGTGTGATTAGGTCCAGGCAGCGTGACGGGTACGTGCAGTTAAGACTGGGACTTCTTGTTTGTTGCAGAATCCAATACCCCGCAATACGCTACTGCACATGTAACTACCAATGGCACTGTTTTCGACTATTCAACATCAGCATCACGAATCAAGTCAGCTCAGCTCAAATCAACTCAAGCTTGTTCTTTTTCTAACATGCTCCTACATCATTTTTCTAATCTTTAATTCTTTGCCAAAGCGTCCCCATCGTGATTGATAGTAGAATTAATTCTTCTGAGTCTTGTGGCGGACTGAAATTTGAAATCTCCTTACAGCAACTGTGATGTAACAAAACGATGATAGGTTTTTAATACCAGCCACAGACTTCTTTATGAGACGTTTACGAACAGCTGAACTCATCAACTCATACTTCCAACTTGGAAAGTTTTAACACGACTTAGAAAGTGTAAGAAAAAATGTGTGGGGGTAAAATGGACCATTTATTTACACAAGTGAAGAAGATATTCAGAAGAAGAAACTGGTTGGTGGCGAAAAAAAATATAATATGATTGAATTAGTCAATGTTTGTACATGCAGGAACGATGGGGTAAATTAAACCTGCTTCAAACACGTCATCTAATTTGCATTTATAAGAGGGCGTGTTACAGACTATATGACAAAGCCATACAATCATCTATTGTGTGGAGAAGATGTACCTAAAGCTTCATAAAAGATTTACCGGCGTAGATGTGGAAGGTGTAGAGGTATACCATGAAAATGTTCCGACCCTAATTACATTGAATGATTGTTGTGTGGCAGAAACTGATCACTGTAAAAATAGAGGAAAATACGTCAAAGAAGATAAATATATATATCACCAGAAAAACTAATTCCCCGCACTATGAAGTTCTCATGCAAAATGCAACAAATGTTATCAGCCTATTTTATGCAAGTGAGGTGCAAAAACTACTAATCAGCTGAAATATAATTGACGGAAAGGGAAATGAAACAGGTTCTTACATTAAGATTTAAGACTGAGGGTCAAAAGAGAAAAGACTTCTTTGTTCATCTGTTGGATTCAACAGCCAATGGCAGAACATCCATGCAGCTCCAACTACTGATAGAAGTGACAGGGTTGCTAGAAATCCAAAGTGTGAAACATCATTTGCAATTATCGCAACTCCTAGCATTACAGACTCCACTAAACTTGCGACTGAAATCTCTGTTGTCCCAATGAGATTTGCTTTGGATGATGGGATACCAGTTTGAAGAATTTGTGCTCCCACAATATCATATGACATATGTCCCAACCTTGATAATACCTGCATGCAAAAGCAGGTCTTGTATGTATTTTTTTGAAAAAAAAAAAACGAACCAACAAAGTACACGACACAAACTACTGAGAGGCTCAGAGAATATTGAAAATGAAAATCTTCTTCAGTCCTGTCAACAATTGTCATCTATAACTAAGAAGATAAAAGGGCATACTCACAATCAAGCACAAGAAGAAAAGAAGAGGGTTCTGCTGGGATAAAGATCCACTCCAGTACACAGCAACTGCCATGGCAAGAAGTGAAGCCTGGAATATCAATCCAGCTGCTCCAGCCTGGTAATATGAAGAAAAACGTATCTGTAAGAATTACATCCCGAACCAGAAATTCTAGTAATCTGGTAAGGAGAAAGACAAATATAAGAGGCAACCTTCAAAATGCCTAGGCGACGAACAAGGTATGCTGATAAAAATGTTGCTGCAACGCCCATAGAAGCACATAGCCCACTGAATCCCCCAATGATAGATGGATTCAAACCTGTTAAAAAAATGCCACATAATACCTCCATGTCAAAATGAAATTTCTGAGAAAAGACAGAAGAAAGCTGTTGTATGGCAAGGTTTGAACAGAATTACAAAGATCTCCACTGATCGGAAGAAGAAGAACAAAATAATAAAGGCAGTCACAAGTATGCCAGCCAATACCCTCCTCTTGCACTTGGTTATTCATATAACATATTCAAGCAAACAAGGACCCTTCAACTTCACAGAGAAGGCCTTAGAAAACTAAACAAATCTAATGGAGAATATGATTTTCAATCAAAATTATCTGCATGAAAAGTCACACTTAAGGCAGATTAATGTTTTTAAAACACGAGAACAAGGTCGGCAAAAGACAGTGAATATCCTATGAATGCTGACCAAGGTCAGCTGCTTTTATATGTGTGATACTTCATGATAAATGTAGGCCGGCAAAGTTTTACATCAAATAAGTGATGGACACCTCCACAAAACCAGGGTCTGATTGTTAACAATCATGGTTCTCCAGAAAATTAGCTACAACTAATGAAACTTGTGGCTTGCTGCAGATGCATGCATCAATGGGAATTTGTCACTTGTTTGCACTTGAAATTGTATAAGGAAGCTCTAGAATTTGGAGGTTGACTTTGAAAAATACCTCGCTGTGTCAAAAATGCTGTCATCAAACTGCCTGGAGTGAGAACAACATTTAAGCATAGAAGGACATATGCAAGACTTGCAGGAAGAACTGGCTGTTGCATGTACTCCTTCCACCCAAGCTTGATAGCTTCAATACCAACATCCACTGGTGATCCAGAAGATGGCAACTGTTAGATATAGTATGGCACAGGCCCTTAAATGTTCTTTGAATGTTTGCATCAAAAAGCTTTACCTATATTGTCCGCATCAGGCGCAGGCCCTTCATTGGATGTTCTACAACAGCTTTGTGAACATTTAGCCCGGTCAAGAACTCCAGATGAAATTTTGTTGGTAAACCATGTGAGAATAATCTGAGAAACCATGTTAGTAAAACTGAAACAGCACCTTATTTCCTGAACAAGAAAGACAGAGTAAAGAAGAATAGAAATTACCATCACAGGCAAGGACCACATTATCAAACCGGCAGCAAACTTCAAGCAAGTCACTGGTTCATACTTAGAGAGAAGTATACCAAATAGTGAAGCTCCAGCTATCTGCATTATAAACAATCTTAAGTCTATTACTGTGCAGCTCTCAATTCTTTGCAAGAATACAAGTACTCTTCATTGCAAGTAACATGGCAAACCTTACCCATGACTGTTTTTTTTTAAAAAAAAAAACTACAAGAATGTATTAAAAATATAGAGAATTACAAAATTCAAAAATGTATTAAAAATATAGAGAATTACAAAATTCAAACACACCTCGCAGAGCAGATCAATACGATTAAGAACAGCATTTGCTTTTGCAAGTGCAATAGGCCTGTTAATCCCTGCCAACTGTTCACATGAAAATACAAACTTAGGACACACTCAACTTCCCAGTTGAAAGAATAGTTATTAACAAATAAAAAGGAACAAGAAAAGGACAGAAAGCAATTACCAGCACAGCCCAATCACGTTCCACAGCAACACCCAAAGCTACTCCAGTTAGCCTCTCAACAGCCCCAGCTAAAACTAGAACAAAAAACCAAGGATGTAGAAGCATGGATGACGAAGTAGGAATAACAGTATGGGCATGAATAATCATAGCTGCAGATAACAACTGAGCAGCTGCCTACAAAAGCAGAAAATTTTGTTAAGAAATCAAAAGAGATTCAGCTGCAAATCAGTCTCCAGGTAAATAATGTTTGATAAGCTAGTACCTGGACAGTATTCAAGCAAATATACGCAGGTATTCTGGGAGAATGATCCATAAGCTTACCAACTAACGGACCTCCAACAATTAGTATAAGCTGTTTAACAAAATAGTCTTTAGAAAGCATCTTCCCCATGATCTTATTCTACAATGTCAAATAATTTCAATGAAAAGATCGCAACCTTGGAAAAGAATCCCATGACTGCCACGGGCAGAAGGCTTGGATGAAGCAATGCAATAGCAGAAGGCCAAGCAAAATTCCAAAGCTGTTCCACCAAATTGCCAGCTAGACAACAGGCATAGAGAGCTGAAAAATATCACATCCAGAGGCTTTAATAGCACTTATAAATCCATAGATAATTTGTTTCATTGGACTAGAATAAAAATTTCTTTACAATCTAAGATTCTAAAAAGCACAGAACTCCAATTGCACAAGAAACAGAAAAAATCTCAACCACTCGAGCAGTTTACAATTAAAAAAAAAAAAGGGGGAATAACATGCCTTAATAAAGACTAAAAGGGACTGCTTCTCACCATACAAACCCTCTGGGTGGGCTGGAGTTGCAGCAAGGGCATTCTGCTCCTCCTCAGATAAAACCTAAGGCAGCAAAGAATGTAATAAAATAACATGAGAAATAAACACCAATACTTTCAAGAGTGGAAAGAAATTGAGATATAAGTAGAAGTGAGAAGGGATCCAACTAGCAATCACGCGTACAGGTATTGTTGTCAAAAGACTATCTACAAAAGTTCCTTCAGTCAGTAAAGTCAAAGAATCCATCTGAAGCATTTCAGAATTGATCTGAAGCATTTCAGAATTGAGCTGAACAACGGAGACTGGACACTCCATTTCATTAGTTGACATATCTTCTCGAACCTCATCGTCGGCAGCAACATGGTCCAATTGTACCTCCGTATTCGTTATTGAACACCTCGAAACAAAACTGTCAAAAGAAAAATCAAAACTTCAGACGGAAAGTACACATTCGGATACCATTACCATACAAGCCAAAACGCTAAACCAAATTGCATTTTCAGCTGCTTATTATTCTATACACTTCCAACAGCAACGAAATTGCTGTAAGCAAACAATTGTGAGATTATAAGGAGTCTTAAAAGAAAAAATGAAATCTTTTTAGCTCAAACTTCAGCAAATTCATAGTATCAAGAAAACTAATGCTTCGTTTTGCTGCAATGAAGCAAACGCAATACAAAAGTACATGAATTTCCAGTTTCTCCCTTCCAATTCTTCACATTTTATCAGCAACCAAACAAGACCACAAATATCATTTTAAAAATAAATAAATAACCAAATAAAAGAAGTACCGATGAGAAGCGGAGGTGGAGTCGAGGTTCAACCATCGGCGAGAAGAGAGGCGATAACGAATTCGAGACGGCGGTTGTTGTGATAGAGCAGAAGCTTTCCCGGCGGAAACGTTGAACAAATTAAACGACACCGGTTGACTAATGGCCAAGGCCGTGGCCATTTCTTTCTAGTATTATTATACAAAACCAAACCCTTACTCAACTTCAAGTTCCACTTGAAGCACCGCCTATTACTCGCGAAATCTTTCTCTCTCATGCAGTCTCTGGTTCAGTCAAATCAAAATGAACGAAACGACGTCGGCCTCCGGTGCATGGGTCGTGCGCGCCTTATCTTTGAGTTGCAAAGCCGGCTGTGGCTGGGGCGGATATATCGGTGAAATGTGGCTGAGTTGTGCGAGTGACGAGTCATGAAATCTGTCGATTGTGGGGGCCTTGCTTACGTGGCACCACTTAGATGTGGTGTCAATTCATTGTTGAATAAAAATATAAAATAATAAAAATAAATCATGTGGGCTAAAATATTTAATTTAACTAATTTTATTTTTGCACGTCTGTTTGTATAAGAGTTTATGGCTATATAATTACTCTCAGTACTAAATAACGTAAAGCGACTCTCTAATAATAAGTCTTTTAACCAACCTATTCCCCTAGAATCCGCAAACGGGTCTTTATTCTTTAGATGATGAAATAGTTAAATAAATAATTTCACATAATAAAAAAAAATTTCTATATAGTGGGCAAATAACTCATTAACTAAGATAAAAATATATTGAAATATGATTGAAGTGTAAAATTATTAAACCTTAAAAGATTATAAAAAAAATATTGCCAAATAGATGGCCGCCAGGAGGATCAATCATACGACATAAAGCCTTCATTATACTATAGTTGAAAATCATTATTCTCTACAAATTCTTGCTCCTTTGACTCCTCTGTTTCTCCTCAACATCCAGAGAGCTTTGTCAATGTTTTCTTTCCTATCATTGACTGTTTGTTGCATCTCTTTTGTTTGTTTTGAGTTATGTTTAAGAGATTGCATTGATACTAATCTCTTCTGTTTGTTTTGAGTTATGTTTAAGAGATTGCATTGGTACATTTTTTAGTATCAATGGCAAACTGTGAAGTGGATAGGTCGAACTAAGGGATTGTTTATTTTTAATAATTTAGCTTATTTTTTAGAGTCCCCTTAAACTTTTTCGACATTGAATTGAATGGTATTGAATTGAATTTTATTTTATTTTTTACAATTTAAGTGTGAATTTGAGATAAGCGAGTTCTTGAAACTTTCTTTTATTTTCTTGATTTTCCTACGACTGAAATAGAAATTTAAAAAGAATTATTTTGATTCAACTATTTTCTTTTCCATTAGTTAATCTTAAGTAATTAATGTCAATCTTTATATCTGTAAAATTATTATAACAAATATTCAAACTGATTGTAAGTCTCATGAGATAATAAATTGGAAGAAAAAAAAAACAATTTTAGGATGTTTTTGGATATGAAAACGAAAAACGTAGCATTTCCAAATTCCAACTCACGCCACACAAACATATACTACTGATTTTATATTTATCTCTGTCTTGCATGCCAAGGAAACAACTTCTTTTCTATCACAAAAAGGTATTTGAATTAGATTAGTACATTACAAACAATATTATTGTCTCCTTAAATTTCGTTAACCAAGTCAGTGATAATTTATATCGTGGTAGAGTTTGATATTCAACCCAACAACAAAAACTCTGAGATGCCCGAAGCCATCATTTAATCGAGACTACTCTTTAAGAAAATAATCCCAGTTATCATTTTAATTAATACTAACTAATACCTCTATGTGTACAAATATCTTGCTTTAATTGATTTTAAAAATTGTATTTACTTCGGCTTTGCTGATGATGGGCGGTCTTTTAGCCGTCTCTCACTCGCCCACTTCCCCTAGTAAATACAAAATCCACTACCACATAAAATAATGGGGGATTATTCAACTAAGGTACTTTCTTCTTCTATGCAATTTCTACTGAGAATTGAAGATAAATCTTTGGCCCTATAAGAAAGGAAAGAGTCACTGATTAATTAACAAATAAATTGTATTTATTATTAAATAAATTTGAATTCTTTGTAAGGAAGGATAAGATCATGTTTGTTGACAAGGAGATCAAAATAAAATCCTTGTATAATAAACAAGACACCTTAACGTTTACGGAACTTGGACTCGATTCGAATTTAGGTTTCCCGATCGTATAAGGACACCGACGTTTCCTTTCTCCACACGTTATAATTAATAATTGCCCTCTCTATATAAGTATATATACTAATTCATCGCTTGAGTTTTATCCCAAACATAATCTCCCTCCAAAGAACAGCAAGAGCAAGCATAAGCCACAATGTCAAAATCTTTACCAGCAAAGTTCATGCTTGAAACCCTTTTAAAATTACCAGTCAAAACTTTAACACGCTTTAAATGTGTAAGCAAACAATGGCACTCCGTGATATCGAATCCTACGTTTGTTGCCTTGCATGCCAAGTTAAGTGAATCAACTAACAAATGCTACCTTGTTCAGTATAAAGAAGGAAACTATTCCGAAAACAATTTTTCGCTATGCAACAGCAACTTGGTTCAGTTTGATGAAGTTAAATTCCCCATCAATTCGACGCAAATTGTTAGTTCTTGCAGTGGGTTGGTTTGTTTGCTGCTTAATACTTTTCACAGTTGTCACTTTCCCATGTTTGTTTGGAACCCCTCCACGAGAAAATACAAGAAAATTCCAAGTCACAAGAGTTTTGACTGGGAAAAAGAACAATATAGATCCTCTGCCACCGCTAGTTTTATTTGGGAGAAAGAAATGAAAGGTTCGTTTGCTACTTTTGCCATTACAGGATTTGGCTATGATCATAGAACTAGTGACTTCAAGATTTTACTTATTGTCCACGCTAGAGAAGTTGCTTCCGAACAATTTCGCCGTGAGTTCAGTGACATTCAAGTTTATTCACTGAAAAACAATTGTTGGAGAAGGATTCAGCCTAATGTTCCATGCATTCCATGCCTGAGTTCGAATTCGACTGTGCACTTAAATGGAGCTGTACATTGGATGGCCATAAGAAAAGAGAGTGATGGTACTAATAAAGACATTATCGTGTCATTTGATTTTGGTGATGAAACGTTCAGATACAGAAAGCTGCCCGACTGTTTGTACAATACTGATCATATACATAGAGAAAGATCAATTGGGATACTCGAAAAATCTATTGCTTTGTTTGTTTCTTGTCATACCGAAGATAATACCGCCGGACTTGGTATTTGTAGTGTGTATGTGATGAAGGAGAATATAGAAGTCGAGCATTGGATTAATCTGTTCACAGTTGATTTAAGAGCACAATTTGCATGGCAGTACTTAGGTTTTGGAGCAAATGATGAAGTAATGTTGAGAAATGATGATGGGGAGCTTGTCTTGTATG
>NW_006262201.1:34099940-34118073 GCF_000493195.1 Citrus x clementina | reverse complement strand
TGCCACTTATAACTGAAGCAAGGAAATTTTCTTCTCTTATTGTTCAGTAATGCAAATTATTCCCAAAGCAATTGGCTTTGTTTTTCCAAATTTTCAGCTTATTGCTTACATCTCATGTTACTAACTTAACGTCATGGCATTAGCGTTTGTTCTGCAAATAATTTAAACTTCAAAGCAAGAGTCAACAAATCTGACAGTTACACGAGCACCTATGCAGCTGCTAAATAACATAAATGCAAATCGACAAAGAACTTAAAAAAAATCATACAGCTAGTTGTAAAAGTTTATTTAGTAAAAAATCAGTAATAGCTGTAGTATTTACAAATTGTCTCAGTCACCAAATAGTCACAGAGAGAACATGAAAGATGGGTAATTTGGGGGAACACAAGCTACAAGCAGCATAAAAAAAAACTGCAGCAGTAGCGTATAAGGAATCATTCATTCATGAGATGGCACCTTTGCTGAACTGTTCTTCTTATAATTAATAATTACCTCTCTATATATACTAATGCATCGCTTAAATTTTACCCCAAACATAATTCCCCTCTAAAGAAAAGCAAGAACAAACATAAGCCACAATGTCAAAATCCTTACCAGCAAAGTCCATGGTTGAAACCCTTTTAAAATTATCAGTGAAAATTTTGACACGCTTTAAATGTGCAAGCAAACAATGGTACTCTGTGATATCTAATCCAGCGTTTGTAGCCTTGCATGCCAAGTTAAGTGAATCTACTAACAGTTGCAACCTTGTTCAATATAAAGGAGGAAACTTTTTCGAAAACAATTTTTTGCGATGCAACAAGAACTTGGTTCAGTTTGATGAAGTTAAATTTCCCATCAATTCGACGCAAACTGTTAGTACTTGTAGTGGGTTGATTTGTTTGTTGTTTAATTCCTTTCACAGTTGTCACTTTCCTATGTCTCCACGAGAAAATACAAGAAAATTCCAAGTCACAGGAGTTTTGACTGGGAAAACGAACAATATAGATCCTCTGCTACAACTAGTTTTTGTTTGGAAGAAAGAAATGAAAGGGTCATTTGCTACTTTTGCCATTATAGGATTTGGCTATGGTCATAGAACTGGTGACTTCAAGATCTTACTTACTGTCCACGCTAGAGAAGTTGCTTCTGAACAATTACACCGCGAGCACAATGAGATTCAAGTTCATTCACTGAAAAACATTCAACCTAATATTCCACGTACGCCATGACTGAGTTCGAATTCGACTGTGCACTTAAGTGGAGCTCAACATTGGCTGGCAGTGAGAAAAGAGAGAAATGGTACTGATAAAAAAATTATCAGGTCATTCGATTTCGGTAATGGAACGTTCAGAGATAGAAAGCTGCCTGATCATTTGTTTGGGGGATATGCTTTGACAAGACCAGCCATGCCCTGGACGAGGAGCCAGCCTCCTTACAATGGAGCAGATGAGCAGAAGTTTGGTAGCAGGTTTTCACGGGCAGGAGTATTCTGCTCGTTCACGAAGATACCCTCCTCGGGACCACAGGTGGGTAGACCCGGTCCATGATGGTTGACGAAAAGAGCACTCCTATCTGAGAATCAAGGCATGTAGTCCACTCAGCCACAACTACGATAGTGAAGCACCCACTTCCGAGAGTTGAGGGAGGTGACGGACGTGGATCGTGGGAAAGGCCGGATTCAAAGGAAGGCTATAAAAGGGTAATCAGCGAAGGTAAAGGGGTTAGACTTTTTGATATTAAAACTTAAGAGAAGAGTTTTCTTTGAAAAGAGAGAGAGAAATCATAAGAGAGCCACGAGATTAGTGGCCGTGTTTCCTAAGAAAAAACTTACATTTCTGACTTGAGCGTCGGAGGGTTTACGCTGGGAAAACACCCGGCGTGCTCTAACCAATTTATGTGTGCGCAAGAGTCTGTGGAGAGGAAGTCTTACAGGGCATTGTTTTGCTTGGTTAGAAGAGCTACGAGGAGAACATGCTGTTGGTCGTGAATTTGAGAGTTGAAGAGGGATCCTGGTAGAGAACTAGCAGACACCAGAATCTCGCATCAACATCATTCGCACAATATTGATTATAGACAAATATCAGTTGGGGTACTCGAAAAATCAATTGCACTGTTTGTTTCTAAGTCATAGTGAAGATAGCAGAACAGGACTTGGTATTTGTAATGTGTATGTGATGATGGAGAATATAGGATCAGTAGAGCATTGGATTAATCTGCTCACAGTTGATTTAAGAGCACAATTTGCATGGCGTACTTAGGTTTCAGAGCAAATGGTGAAGTAATGCTGATAAATGATGATGGAGACCTGGTTTTGTGTGATCATAAAACTCGGGAAATTGTACAATTTGGAAGCAGTAATTGGGTTGCTAATGCCGTCACATATACAGAAAGCCTAGTTTCACCGTAGAGTCAACAGACATGATAATTAATTATCTTCCTCAAACTCTAATACCCAGATTTCTTGATGTGAAAGTGAAATCTGTAAATTGTGTGTATATGCGTTTGTTTGTTTTTTTTTTAATCTACTAATTTGTGAAATTGGGACAAATATTTTTTACTTTTTATGACGTACTTATGATCAAACGTTCAAGTAAAGCCAAGGTTGAATAATGACTACTCAGAATTTTGGGGTTAGAAAAGCGATAGTCAATTTATTTGGATTTGCGGTTAAATTTACTACTAGATATTAATTACATTTAATTAATAAATAGTATCTCAAAATTAATTTAATTAATACCTAGTATCTCAAAATTAATTTCTCTTCATCTCCACCATTTGTAACCAAGTGATATAGGGACCGAAAAGTGAAAAATAATGTAAGAACTTGTATAATTTTCACTAAAAGCGCATACGTTCCCTCGCCAGGAGCCAAATCTGTATGGGGATGGGAGTCAGATCAATATCAGGGCTCCCGATCCATCCCTCATTTTATGTGCTAGATATTAATTATCCCTCATTTTATGGATCCATCCAAATCTGTATACTGTTTGATCATTGATAAGGAATTGAGACAAAAGTGATAAAAAAGAGGTTTTTACCATATCCAGATTTGACAAGATTATCATACAAACAATTCAGCCACAGACCAGAAAATTTAATCCTGACAGTCATTCAATATTTGAAAACTGAACCATCCGATAGCCGAAAAGCAGCAGTACAATTTTCAAGAAAAGCTTTCTAAAGCAGATCGGTGAAGGTAATTTCAACGTAAATTCATAAGGCACTTCTCAATCCGACCAAAAAAGTGCTCATTCTTAAGAAGTAAAGACTAGCCTGACTCCAGATAGTTTCTTCATTGGATGTACCGGATGAGCTCAATCTTCCTCATTAGAATTCTGAAAATTCTGTTGTTATAAAATGTGTATAAGCATGGTGAATAGCAGAACAAATTTGAAACATTATATGTAAGAAACAAACCAAGTAAGTGAAAGGGTGATGCATAAGAGATATTGGTGAATCAATCAATACATACCACTCGCTTGAACAATTGCTGTATTGTGTTATTGAGGTTCCCATCCCAACAACCTTCATCATCTTCTTCTGTTAATTGTAATCTGTGTAGCTTTGGAGTGCACAAGGCTCCCTGAGAAAAAGTCATCATCTTCAGGCAATCCATCACAATTACCTGTTCTAAAGATGGGAATTCAAGAGTGTAATTGCCCAAACAAAAGCTTGTGAGGGTGGGCAAACAATGCAGTCCTAAATATTTCAATTGGCTGAATACAATACAATCCTTCACATCTTCTCTGATTGGATGTATGATTTCTTCTATTAATTTACAATCAGTTATGCTCATTCTCACAAGTTTCACCATACTTTCAGCTGTTGAGCATGTCACCAAATTAATCAACCCATCACACTTTGATACCTCCAGAGTTGTCAGATTTTGGAAAGACATGGATGATGGCACCAATTTTTCTAACTTGGTACATTCTGATAGTTTTAGACTTGCCAGATTTGGAAAAACTTTGCTTGGATGAGAATTTCCCTTCCACAGATGCAACAACTTTGGCAACCTAAACAGCATTAACTCCTCCAGACTAGGGAATGCAACCTGAAATCAACAAAATTAAGTATTAAATGAAAATGTAAATCTGGTTTCCACAGTTTTCCGAGCAAGAACACTCCATTGATAAATACCTCCAAGTAATTTAATAAGCAAAAAAGGAACCCAAACTATAAATCAACTAAATTACTCTTAAAATATAAATCAAATCCATTCAGAGTCAAATATGAATTAGGAAAATCAGGATCCAATAATTCAGGGTTATAATTCAAATAATGTTTTATTTTCTTTTCGAGTAATGATATTTACAATCAGAGGTCTATTGCAACTACCCTAGATTACTTTTGTTGTGACGCAACCTAACTTTCTATTCCCATGTGGACATATCTAAGTCCATCAATGTTTGGGAAGAAATATCTACAACAACAAATAATTTAGTAACAGGGTTCCAGTGAGATTCAAACCCTTCACCCCAAGCATATGTAGGGATGTGCTACCACCTGGCTACTACTCAGGGCTGGATGGGTCACATTATTTTACAAACCGTCTAAAATGATTATTTCATATTTCATACAGATAAATTAAGCACATCATCAAGATGCATGGTGCACCCTACCGAAAACATATACGTGTTTAGAGATCATACCTTGTCAACAAAAAACAAATATTGTGGAATTTGGATATTATGTTGGCTATCCACGTGGGTCTCTTGGAGGCTCAAAACTTCTGAAGCGAATATCTCCACTTCAGCACACCCACCCACGTCCAACTTCTTTAACATTGGCCATTCTGAAATCTGTACTTGGGGATAGAAACTCTTCAGTCTTGGCAGCCACCATAAGCTCAATGAAGTTAATTGAGGAAACACAAAACTGGCATCTGATTCTCTCAATGGAGCAGCTTTTATAGTGTGTGTGTCCCTCCCACTGAGTGCCCGGAGTTCAAATATTTCTCTTACTGAACTACAATAAAGCACCTGCAACTTCTGTAGTTTCTGCAGTCTTTCAAGCATATTGCATGGAAAAATATTCAATAACTTATTGCACTTTTGTACTCCCAAGAATTTTAAATTGTAGAAGGAATGCAAAGAGAGTTCATCTTGCCATAGTTTTCTCAAGCTATCCATACTTAAGATTGCCAATTCCTCCAAACTAGGAAGTCCTACCTAAAGAAAATTAATAATACCATTGAATCAATGCGTAAGTCAAAATAACAAAAATAATTCTAAAGTAAAGTAGAGCTACAAAGAGGGTCAACTAAGAAGAGAAAAGTAAAGGGATATTTTATTTATTTTTAAAATAAATAGAATAAAGAAAACAAATCACCTTTTCATCAAAGAGAGGTTGTATATCTGCCAGGAAGTTTTCCTCTAAGGTCATTTCATGAGGTTCCTTGTTTGCTGTCAGGGGTACTGGTGAAGAATTGGAGATGAATGTTATCATATTAGGGCAACTTTCAATCCACATATAGGAAAGGGAGGGCAGTCTAATTACATTCCCGATAAAGTTGCAGAATCTTATGAGTTTTGGAAGATTTTTGAGCTTCAGCTTGCGAAGAGTAGGAAACAACGGTCCAAAATGTTCATTTGCATTTAGCTCTTCCAAATGAAACACCTCTTCTAGTGAATCACAATTACTTATTTCCAGAATTTTCAAATTGTTCAAGAACCACATCAGATTGACAGGAATAGCGCTTGAGAAAAATGTGCAGTCCTCCACCACCAGCCAACTTAGATTGCTGAAGAAGCTGACCGGAAGTGCTTGTCGATGCCACATTTCTTTAAGATGTGGAAATTGTGAGAGTTCCAAATAGTTTATATCACAGAGTCCAACCTACCAAAACCAAAGTATTGAAGTTAACAGACAAGGATATGTACATTAAAGCTTACAGGTTCTAGGAGAAATTTATTAGGGAGTAAGACTAGTGGAGCAATGACCAGAGAATAGTTGTATGCCACATGAACATCCTTTAAGCTATAGTTATATCATCCATTTACATATTATTTAGATTTGTTAATCTTTCGACTGTGGCAACAAAGTACGAAAAAGTTTCATTGCCTTGCTAGATAAACTTGCTCAGCTTACTTCCCCATACAAAAGATACATATCTGAGAGATGAGGTCCCCTAGAACTATAAATTTTCAAATTCCAAGTTGTACAAGGATTATGGATTATTACAACCATAAAATATATTATCCAAATTAATAAATACAGTGTTTGTTAATTTATGATTGTCAGTGCACAACACTGTGTTAGTTTTATGTGTGGCATCAATATGTGGCATTGAGACAACTGCTCCAACAGAAAGAAAAAATATAACAAAATAAAGTAGTGCATGAGTAACAGAGAAGCAAGGGAAATTTGAGGAATCAATTAATCCATACCATTTCTTCAAACAATTTTTGTATGGTGGAATTAAGGTTGCCTTCCCAACGCCCTTCATCCTCTGATTCTGTCAGTAGAAGTCTTTGTAGCTTTGGTGTGCTTAAGACTCCCTGAGAAAAAATCTCCATCTTTGGGCATTCTCTAACTACTACTTTTTCCAAAGTTGGGAATTCAAGGGCATAATTCCCCAAACAAAAGCACACGAGGCTCGGCAAACAATGAAGTCCCAAATATTTCAGTTGGCTAAACAACAAACAATCCTTTCTCACTTCTTCTCTAGCCTGTTGTATGATTTCTTCAATCATCATGCATTCAGCTATATGCATGGTTGTAAGTTTCACAAGACTCTCAGCTGTTGAGAGGGTCACCAAATTAATCAACCCGTCACACTTTGAAACTTCCAGAGACATCAGATTTTGGAATGACACTGAGGACGGTGCTAAATTTTCTAATTTACCACATTCTGAAATTTTTAGAGTTGCTAGATTTTGGAAAACTTTGCTAGGTCGAGAACTTTCTTCCAACAGATGCAACAAATCAGGAAGTACACACAACGTTAACTCTTCCAGACTAGGGAATGCAACCTGAAAATCAACCACAGTACCAAATAAAAATGTCTAATGCTGTAGCCTTCCAAGCATATTCCATGGACTAATATTAAATGATTTATTAAAGTGCTTAGAAGGAACAGAAAAATTATAAGTCCAATCAATTGCTGTTAAACTATAAATTAAATCCGATGCTAAATCCAATAAAATTAATAGAAAAATCATAAAGAAATGGTAAATGGTATAGTTGACATTATGTTTGCAGTAATTCTAAGATGGCTTTTAATTGATTCATATTGAAAAATTAATAAACACCACCAAGATGCAGGTTAAATTCTACCAAAACAAGGACATGGTTAAGAGATCAAACCTCGTCCACAGAGAACAAAGGTCGTGGAATTTTGATATCACGTGGGCTATCAACATTAGTCTGATGGGGGCTCTGAAATTCAGAAGCAAATATCTCCACCTCAGCACATTCCATCACCTCCAACTTCTTTAACATCGGCCACTTTGAAATATGAACTCCCGGGTAGAAACTTTTGAGACTTGGTAGACTTGATAATGTCAATGAAATTAATTGAGGCAACACAAAACTAGGGATTGTTTCACTCAATTGAGCTGCTGTTACAGCACATGAGTCATCACTGAGTGCTTGGAGTTCAACTATTTCTTCCACTAAATTACAATTACCTACAAACAACCACCTTAATTTCTGCAGTCTTCCAAGCATATTCCGTGGAAAAACATTCAATAACTTATTACAGTATCGTATTCCCAGGTAATTTATTTTGCAGAAGGAATCCAAAGTAAGATGGTCATCCCATATTTTTCTCAAGTTATCCATGCGTGAGAGTCCTAATTCCTCCAAACTAGGAAGTCCTACCTAAAGATGTCAACAAATAATTACAATATTACCATTGAGTCAGAACAACAAATAATTAATTGAGTCAAAAACTTAAATTAGATTATAAAGAAACATATAACTTTAAAGAGGAGAGTCAACTAAGAAGAATAGAAGTGTAAAGGTATCCTTATTTAGTATTATTGTCATCGACACAAAACAAAAAGATAGAAATAATCAATTAAGGAAATGAATCACCTTTTCATCAAAGAGAGGTTGTATATCAGCTAAGATGTTCTCCTCTGCGATCATTTCTAGAGGTGCCTCAGTTGCCGTCAAGTGTGCAAATGTAGAATTGGAAACAAATGTCACCATATTAGGGCAACTTTCAATCCACATAAAGGACAAGAAGGGCAGCTCAATTATACCTTTGGCGAAGTAGCAAAATCTTTTAAGTTTTGGAAGATCTTTAAGCTTCAACTTGCGAAGTTTAGGAAACAATGACCCATAATGTTCATCTGCATTTGGCTCTTCCAAATGAAAAACCTCTTCTAGTGAATCGCAATTGGTTACTTCCAACTTTTCCAAATTGTTCAAGGATCGTAGCAAATTGGCTGGAATAGCACTCGAGAAATTCATGCAGTCATCTATCACCAATGATCTTAAATTGCTGAAGAAGCTAACTGGAAGTGGTTGAACGTGCCATATTTCTTTCAAGTTTGGAAAGAGTGAGAGTTTCAAACATTTCAAGTCACAGAATCCAACCTGATGAACCCAAAACATTGCAATAGTTAAAATACAAACATCATCTCCCTTAAAACTTACATACTTCTGTTTTTGGGAAAATATTAGGGAAAAAAAACAAGTGGAGCAAATTAATCGACCATTAGGCTCTAGCTAGAATGAATAAAGCATTATAGTTCTCAAAATGTACGATGTATAATGAACTTGGGGTGTGTTTATAACTACCACGCTTGAATTTAATTTTGAAAGCACTATTCGGTTGAGACCAGCTTTTACTTATGCAGGTCTGTTTACCAACCACCCACCCACTTATACTTGACAGGTAGTGGTTTCATTCACAATATTTGTGGATTAAAAGCCACAAAACTTCAACCCAAAACACACCATTAATTCCTCAGAAACTTTTAAAGAAACGACCATCTGCAATTTGGTATTGTTTGTTTTAACTGGTTGTTAAACATTTTTCCTAAAATTGCTTAATTGGATTGCGAGAGGACAAGAGTTGTTGATGTATGTGGCTCAAATTAGTAATAGGGTTAATTTTACAATTTATAATTTTATGGGCAAGCTTTTGTTGCAATTTGGCTTTATATATATATTTTACACTTGAAAACAGAAAAAGTAAAACAATTATACTAGATGAAAGAGAGAGCAACAAAGTAGGAAAAAACCTAAAATAATTGTGTTTATGAGGTTGAAAGATTAAAACACATGGTGCGAAAAAGCCAAGAACTAAAGTAACCGGTACTCACCATCCTACATCAACAACTCTTTGCAACATTCCTTTTTTTGTTATTTATAGTGAAGTCGCCGACCTCTATGGATCTAGCAATTTGGTGAACCATGTGATTGCTTGTCTTGAATATATTGTTGTTGATTGCATGTTGATTAATCTTCCAATTGCTTAATCATTACTATATTCTCTATTCAGGTCATTAAAACAGAATATTAGCAGGTGCATGAGTAAGTTTGATCAATTGTCTACTACATGTCCAATCAAAACCCATACTAGGTACAACACAGGATTATTGTTTGCAGCAATAACATTCAACCTAAAGCAGTCAAGCTTACAGGGACTATTCTGAAACTTCATGGAAGGTTAACATCCTAGTTCCTACATTTAAATACATATCATAAATCCCTTTAAAAAAAAAACATAATAAATCCATTTCTCAAATATTGTCAAGCAGAGGATTGCTGGAGCAACAAAGTTTTGTCAAGCGGCAGCAAAGGAAGAATGGGAGATGTTCCAATGTCTTGCTTGTTAAACTTAGTTAACTCCCCTATTTCATCTACGGAATGAAATATGCAATAGCCAGACAAGGACCCCTAGAACTACAAATTTTTCAGATTGCAAGTTGTGGTAGGATTGTGGACTCTTAATGGGGCTATTTATTAGGTTTCATTAGGCAGACAAAACCGTCTTATGCTTTTTTGCCAGAACTAATACTAAACATTAAGCATGTATGCAAGAGCACCAACCATATGCAAGCAATGTTAATTTTTTTTTTTTTACAATAGAGAGCCAGGTAAATTCTATTAATGATCTTGAAGTCTTTTATTCATATGAAAAAACAATGGAGGATAATTTACCAGTTTCTAGAAATGTAGGGGTTTTTTTTGTTTTTTACAGTAATTTAATATTTTATCTAAACCAACAAGAGCAGATTACCCAAAAAAGAAAAAAAATTAAATAAAAAATGTGTAGTTGCTTGTGGTGATTGTCTATAAGGGGAACGTGCTAGTTGCTTGTGCCACTGATCAAGACTACTACTCTAGAAAAATGAAGCAAAGAAAATGAAACAAAACTGTGCAAATGCAAGGGAATTGCATCAGAAATTTTGTTAAATCAGCACATACCATTTCTACAAACAATTTTTGTATGGTGGAATTAAGGTTTCCTTCCCAACGCCCTTCATCATCTTCTTCTGTGAGTTGTAATCTTCGTAACTTGGGAGTGTGTAAGACTCCCTGAGAAAAAATCTTCATCTTTGGGCACTCCTCCACAATTACTTGTTCCAAGCATGGGAATTCAAGAGCCTTATTCCCCATACAAAAGCTCTTAAGGCTTGGTAAGCAATGAAGTCCCAAATACTTCAGTTGGCTGAAAACAATACAATCCTTCTCCACTTCGCCTACCTGTTGTATGATTTGCTGTATCATTTTACAATCAGTTACATTCATTCTTTCAAGGTTTACCAGCCTTTCAGCTGTTGAGATCGTCATCAAATTCATCAGCCTGCCACACTTTGATACTTCTAGAGTTGACAGATTTCCAAAAGACACTGAGGATGGTACTAATATATCTAACTTACTGCACTCGTTTTGAAAAACATTCCTGGGGTGAGAAGTTTCCTTGCACAGCCAAAATAACTTGGGCAATCTAGACAGCCTTAGCTCTTTCAGACTGGGGAATGCGACCTGGGGATAAACCCAATGAAGTATTAAACGAAATGTCTATTCTCTACTGTCTCACAAGCATATCAGAGTGAAACATATTCAACAATTTATTACAAGATTATCTTTCCCACGGGTTCAATTGGCATAAGACACAAAATATAGATGAAAGCAATCACTTTTAAAATATAGATCAAACCTGACGCTAAATGCCTAAATCATTTACAAATAAAGAAAAGTCGGATGGAATATAGTGGATGGGTTATAGTTCACATTATGTTTCCAGACCTCTAAGATGACCTTTTCATAATTCATTTTGAAAATCGGTCAACACCACCAAGATACAGTCTGCATTCTACCACAACATGTACATGGTTAAGAGATAGTACCTTGTCAAAAGAGAAGAAAGGCTGTTGAGTTTGGCTATCGTGTTGACCATCCACATGAGTCTCTCCAAGGCTCAGAAATTTCGAAGCTAATATCTCCAATTCAGCACATCCAGAAATATCCAAATATTTTAACATTGGCCATTCTGAAATATGTACTCCGGGATAAAAACATTTCAGTCTTGGCAGACTTCGTAGTTTCAGTGAAGTCAATAGAGAAAACACACAAATGGGAAGTGTTTCTCTCAACTGAGCCACTGATATAGCACATGCATCCCCATAATTTAGTGCTCGGAGTTCGGATATACGTTGTACAGACTCACAGTAAACTACCTCCAGCTTCTCCAATTTCTGAAGTCTTTGAAGCATATTCCAGGGAAATATACTCAATAATTTTTTACAACGTTGTATTACCAAGCAATTTAATTTGCAAAAGGAATCCAAACTGAGTTGGTCTTGCCATATTTTTCTCAAGTTATCCATCTGAGAGATTCCAAGTACCTCCAAACTAGGAAGTTTTACCTACGACCAATTATTACATGCATTACTACCATACTCAGAGATAAGCCAAAAAGAGAGAGAGAGAGAGAGAGAGAGAGAAGATTTTTACATTAAATTTAGTTTCTAAAGAAATTACATAGAGCTATAAAGAGGAGAGCAAACAAAGAAGAAAAGAAATATGAAGGAAATACTTTTAGGGTCAATCACTGAAAAGTAGCACCTTTTCATCAAAAAGAGGCTGTATATCAGCCAGTAAGTTCTCCTGTGAGGTCATTTGTTGAGGTTCCTTGTTTGGTGCTATGATTACAGGTGTAGAACTGGAGATGAAAGTTTTCATATTACGGCAATTTTCAATCCACAGATTGACCAAGGAGGGCAGTTCAATTATCCTCCCAGTAAAGTTGCAGAATCTTATAAGTTGCGGAAGATTTATGAGCTTCAGATTGCGAAGTTTAGGAAACAGTGACCGAAATTGTCCAATGGGATTTTGCTCTTCCAAATGAAATACCTGTTCTAGAAAATAACAATTCCTTACTTCCAGAGTTTTCAAATTGATTAAGTTCTGGAGTTGATTAGCTGGAATAGCACCCGACATAAACCTGCAGTCATCCACCACCAGCCATCTTAAATTGATAAAGAAGCTGACTGGAAGTGCTTGGCCGTGCCATATTTCTTTCAAATGAGGAAACTTTGAGAGACTCAAACAAGCTTTGTCATGGTATCCAACCTACCGGAACAAAAATATAGCAGTTAAAATATAAGAAGAATTATGTAAATGGTCACAATTTGCTTCTCTAATAGGAATACTGCAGTGATACAAGGATGTGCAATTTTAAAGCTTATATGTTTCTGTTTTAGTATATAAATGGGAATACAACTTTAGGAACAATGACCATAAAATGGTTTTTTTGTCACAGGCCTGTCCTCGTAAGCTACAATATTTGAATCAAGTTCAAGCATAAATTGTTCCAGATGGCATTGAGCTACATCAAAGCATATACTGGAAATTCAGAGTTTTCTCAAGTATAGTTGACAATGATGCTCCAGCTAGGATGGATGAAGGATCTATTTGATCTCATGTTTGAGAAACAACCAGTGGTGATTCAGTATTGTTTGCTTAAATGGTTATTAAATTCTTTCCCTAAAATTGCTTAATTGGATTGCAAGAGGGCAAGAGTGACATTTATTCATGAATGTAGCTCAAATAAGTTACATGGGTTTTATAATTCATTGCTATGTTTTTTGAGCCAGGTTTGGGAAGGGGTTTGGTTTTCATTCATGTAATTTTGAAAAAAAAAAAAAAAGCATATGCAGCAAAAAGGCTTTAAGAAACAAAAAGTGAAATAAGTGTGCTATAGAAGGAAAAGATAGAGGGGAAAAAAAAAAAGGGTAAAACAAGAGTGTCTGAGGTTGAAAGATTCAGACTAAGATAGTAAAAGGCAAAAAGATAAATAAGTAACTCTTGTATTTAATTGCCTTTTTTTTAACTAGGTATTTGATTGAATATTTAACTGAGCGAAGTTTGGAGTTCTATTTGCACCCAAAAAATTCCACCAAAAGCAGTCAAGCCAACTGGGGCCGTTCTGGAACTATTATTGTGTTTTATGCAGAAGCTTCATGCATGAAAAAGTATGATCGTCCATTTAAATATAACTTAAGTCAGTTACAAGATTATAAATATTGTTAAGCATATGACTCCAGAGCAACAAAGTTTTTTAAGATGCAGACTGGGCCAACAGCAGAATGGAAAAAATTCCTTTCTGCCTGTTAAATTTGCTTAGTTAACTCCACTAAGCTCTATGCGACACATGCAGCGATGTATGTATCAAAGAGATAAGGACTCCTGGAACTATAAATTTTCAGATTGCAAATTCCCTAGGATTCTGGATTCTTATCTAAGCATCATGATTGAGGATAACAAACAGTATAGTAAGAGCAATAGTAATAGTTTCAATTGTGCGAACAAGGCATTCCTATTCTTTTTTACAGCATTAGATTCCAAGCAATAAGCAAGTTTGTAAGCACTAATCAAATACAAACCAGGTCTCAAGGTTTTTTTTTTTCAGATAAAATTTTTCAAGTTTCGAGAATGTAATATTTTATCAAATTAACTCAAATATTTGTAACTGATGTTTGTCTGTGGGGTGATTGTGCTAGTTGTTTGCACTGCCAATCAAGACAAATACTCTAGCGCAAAGAAAAAAAGGAACAAAATGCGGAGAAAAAAAAGAACAAAATAAGCTAAAATGTGGAAGTGCAAGGGAGATGCATGAGAAGTTTTAGTAAATCAGTACATACCATTTCTTCAAACAATTTTTGTATGGTGGAATTAAGGCTGCCTTCCCAAAGCCCTTCATCATATTTTTCTCTCAGATGTAATCTTTGTAACTTTGGTGTGTGTAAGACTCCCTGAGAAAAAATCTTCATCTTTGGGCACTCTCTCACAATTACTTGTTCCAAGCATGGGAATTCAAGAGTAAAATTCCCAAGACAAAAGCTCGTAAGGCATGGGAGGCAATGAAGTCCCAAATATTTAAATTGGCCGAAAACAATACAATCCTTCTTCACTTCTTCTCCAACCTGTAGTATGATTTGCTGTAACATTTTACAATCAATTACATTCATTCTGTTAAGTTTCACAAGACTTTCAGCTGTTGAGAGTGTCATCAAATGTATCAACTCGTTACACTTTGATACCTCCAGAGTTACCAGATTTTCGAGAGACACTGAGGACGGTACTAATTTTTCTAACTTATCGCATTCTGATATTTCTAGAGTGGCAAGATTTAGGAGAGCCTTGCTGAGTTGAGAATTTTCCTTCCACAGATGCAACAAGTTAGGCAATTTGTTCAGCTCTAACTCCTTCAAGCCGGGAAATGCAACCTGGAAATGAACTAAAGTATTAAACATTGAAAAAATACAGTTCGAGTTCATGTCAGTATGTACCCGATAATCAAAGTAGGTGTAAATCATAATATTGCTTCATGAACATAGCAAATCATGAACAAGTCAAGTATATATATGCCTCATATAATATCCCACTACATCAGTTTTCATTAGCAGAATTCACACATGAATTTGTATTCCTAGTTCTATTGTTAAGAGATACAGGACAACAAATAAACATAATGTAGTGGGGCTAATATCATTTCATACCTTAGGATCTAGCACAAACAAGGGCCGTTGGCTACCACAGCTAAAATATTCTGGAGAAGCAAATAATATCTCCACACTGTCACATCCAAATACCCCTAAACTTTTTAACAATGGCCATTCTGATATATCCACTCCTGGGCAGAAACTTTTGAGTCTTGGTAGCAAACTCAGATTCAACCAAGTTAATCTGGGAAATACAAACCTTCTACGGGCCTCCTCCTCCTCCTCCACCATGCAAACATTGCCATTAGAGCTTGTCTCTCCAATTATCTCTTCTACTGAAGCACACCCATCTACCTTCAAATACTCCAATCTATCGAGTCTTCTCCGCATAATAATATTAGCTGGAAAAATATTCGCTAGCTTACCACAATTTGTTACCTCCAAGGCCTTTAATTTGCTGAAAGAATTCAAAGCAAGCTGGTGGTGCCATATTTTTCTCATGTTATCCATCATGTCAATACTTAATACCTCCAAACGAGGGAGTACTAACTGAAGTGAAGAAATCAATTAATTAATAACTCAAAACTTTTGCTTGGTTATGCATAAAAAGATAAAAAGACATGAGGAAAGATAATCACTGAGAGAAAAATTAAGAGAGCCAGGTTAAATTAAGGGAAGAAATATTGTGAATAAAAAAAGTACCTTTTCATCAAAGAGAGGTTGCGTGTCAGTGTGGAGGATTTTCTCTTCCGATGAATTTACGGAGATGAAACTTCTCAAATTAGGGCAATCAACAATCCGAAGATGATGCAAAGAGGGGAATTCAACTGAATTAATTTCAATATCAGTGGTGTCAATTACCGCCTCCATTGACTCACATTTCCGTATCTCAAGTTGTTGGAGTCGCACAAGACTATCAACCATAGAATATGGAAACAGAAATTTCAGATGGCTACATGTCTCCACCGTCAAATTTGTTAAATTTTGACTACAAGAATTCAACATTAGTGGATATTGATCGTGCCATATTTTCTCAATATTAATTGAGGAAAGTTTCAACTTCTCCAAGTTGGGGAAAATGACCTGCAAAACAATTATTGTTCTTTCAAAAAACATCTGATAATTTTTATTGACGTAAAAAACCAAATACAAAATTATGAACATATATGTATTCCTTCTTATATTACCACAAAATTAAACATGAAGAATATTATCACACCTTATTATTGAATAGTGACTCATCAGAATCATCCTCTGCAATTACTTCCTCAAATGCCAAAGTAGTTGCTGATATCGTCGGAGATAACAGAGGTCTCTCCAGGTCGAATCCTGAACTTGTAAGTTGTGGTAGGCATTGTAGTGTTAAGGAGTGCAATTGAGTGAAGTTAATAATCTCGTGGACATTATGTGTTTCACTACTTTCTTTACCAACAATCAATTTCAAGCTCTCACAAAAGGACACTTTTAGTTTTTGAAGCTGCAAAAGGTTTCTTGCCATGGGGAATGAGAAGAGATGCTTAAGATTATCACATTGACATACTTTTATTATTCTTAATTTGCTGAAGGAGTGTTCTGTGAGTTGGCCACGATATACCATCTCCAACCTCATCAAATTATGAAGAAACAATGACTCCAGCAATGGAAAAGCATTACAATGTCCCCATCCCACTAAATTGACAATATACAAAATCTCACAGACATTTTGTACGTGAAGATGCTTCAATAGTGGAAAAACTTCTCCATCCTCTAATTCAAGAAGAGCATTCTGAAAACCATTCAGTTCATCTAGATAGAGATCTTCAATTCCCTTCAGCAACATTTGCATCCCATATCCCAAGTAAATGCATTTATTTAGTGCACTGAGTTTCAACCTTCTTGAGGTTTCATGTTCTCCAGACCAGCTCCACACATCTCCTATACATATTCTATATCTTTCCAACTCCACAGAGAGCAAATCTTGTGGCATAACTTGGGCATCTGGAATATGTACTTCTAAAGTGGTTAGTCTCGATAGTTGCTTCAGCTCAACAAGACTAGCATTACTCTGTCCTTCAATCTCCCACTCAGTGAAACTATTACCCATGTATAGTTCTTCTAATCGAGACAAGCTTGATATAACATTTGGTCTGATCACTTTAAGTTTCATACAGTTACTCAGATCTAGCAACTTCAACCGAGTTAACTGGCCAATTTCTCCCGGCAATTCTTCAACATCAGAATGCCTTAAGCTGAGAATCTCTAATTTCTTCAGATCTCCAATTGTTGCGACATCTCCTAGTAGGCAGCTCTCCAAAGTCAATGTTCGAAGACTAATTAGGCAACCAATTGATGAAGGTAATGAAGGGAAACGAAATCCAGTAAAACTTAAAACCCGCAGTTCTGTCATCCCTTCAAAAAAGAGGTCTGGGATTCGAAGAGAGAGATTTTCTGAAAACAAAACAAACAACTTGAGTTTCGGGCATTCCAGCCTTTCAGGAAACTCATATATACCTCTGAAAGGAATAGAAATAGCAGTTGGATCTTTGTGTGTTTTCTTGTCTAGTTCTTCCTTCAAGTCAGCAACATTTTGCATATTAAACATAAGCTCCTCGGTGGCAACTGATGCAGCAATAGAATGAATGATGTCATGCATTTTAAGACATTCTTCAGCGTCACCATCCAACAATAACCGTGAAGCTTTGAGAAAATTTACCAACATATGTACCCTTTTCCTTGCTTCTTGCAATGTGTAAACACCTTTAAGCAACCCCAAACCCATACCACACCTCATCAAAGCATCTATAGGTATTTGACTACCACCATTTAGAAGACCACAGAGTCGAAACAATGACTTAGCTTCCTCACTTTCCAAAAAGTTGTAACTCAATTCTATGATAGAGTTCACATTTGCATCCTCTCCTCCCATTCGTCTTTGATTGGAATTCCTTAGCTGATCAAATGCATCCTTCCAGAAAAAAAGAATCTTATTTTTCAGTGCATTAGCAATTGTTATAATTGCAATCGGAAAACCTCTGCATTCTCTTACAATCTCAACTCCTATAGGCAGAAAATCAGATCTTCCAGCTGCATCACCCACATTGCTCCAAAAGAAACTCAACGCTTCTTCATCAGATAAAACTCCAATTGAGAAAGTCTTCTGAATATTCATTTCATTGCATAATACATGTTGATTTCTAGATGTCAACAATATTTTGCATCGACTCTGATCAACATATCTTTCTTTCCAATCTTCTTGTTGTCGG
>NW_006262201.1:34097824-34099840 GCF_000493195.1 Citrus x clementina | reverse complement strand
TCTCTTCTATAACTTGCCTTGCAACTGCTTTAACTAGTGTAGTTTTTCCCACACCACCTGACCCGTAAACCCCAATCATATTGACCTCGTCATCCTTCATCGCCACCATAATATCTCGGAAAATTGACCTTCTTGAATTAAATTGCTGGTAGAGTCTGGAAGACATGAGCTCTATCCTCTGTGGAGCAGGACGGAAACAAAAATTACTGAAGTTGCCTTTTCCCAAGAGATTGGCACCATCTTTTGCTGCCTTCGCTGCTTCCTTGCTGAGATTGTACCTCTTTAACAAATTTGGGCATAACCCTTTGAAACAATGCTTCTTTGCTTCATCTTGATAATCAATGATAGGTTTTACCACTCTTTGAGTGAATTCATCAATGCTAATTAGCCATTGTTCAACGCCCTTATAGATCTCATCCCCTTGTCTTCTAGCAGCGTTAACCAGATTTTCAACCCTTTGTCTTTTACACCCCAGCTGCTTCACTTGATTCTCCAGGTCATCAATGTGGCTCTGGTACTTTGGCACATAAGATATCTCCCGTTTAATGGAGCCAAAAAATGATTCTGACGCAGTACCGCATACAGCATGATCACCTACTTCTTCTGAAGCCATTGCCTGTTTCTTGTGAATTTTTTCTTATTTTCTCCCTGTTTTACTTAATTTTTTTCATTTCTTTTGGAAATTAAAAGCAATAAAAAATTCTTTTCAGCAACAGAGAATAACTAAATATACATTAATATCAGAAACAATGCTAATAAAATAACTTATAAAAAGAAAAAATTGAGAATAACACTATATTTACTACGATTGGAAAATAAAAAACCGGATAATACGATTTTAAGCAAATAAAATTATGGGAAACCAAAAAAAGAATCACCGGAAGCGATAACAAATTAGTACAAAAAAGATTTTCAAAGAGCTTAGAGCAAGTGCACCTTAGATATGAAAAATTCAGTTTGATTGCAGGGCTGTCTGAGGATCAAGAGATGAAGAGCGTTTTGATACTCTTCTTTTCAGACTTTTTCAGCTTTAGCTAGAAGAAATTTTACAACCAAGCCATTGTTACTGTTGCATGGCTCACGGCTTGGTTTAGACTCAACTACGGGGCAAGATCTAAAATCTTTCTATTTTGTAATTTTACTCCCTATCTGTCTGCATTCTGCACCACACAAAAAAAAAATGTAAAAGAAAGGGACAATTACATCTGTGAAGTGTACATACATAATTTTCCCAAGGAAGAAAATTGGCAAATGAAAGCGAAAGGTCTGAAAATAATTAAAAATGACCAATATATTTAAAGCTTGATGATGAAAATATATTGATCATTTTCATACATTCAAAATGTTTTTAATTGTTAGAAAAGCTATTAGCCAACAACACAAAATAAAGAAATAATATAAGATAAAGAATAAAATGAGAGAACAATATAATATATAGTAATTTTATTCATTTTAAGTGTGTACAAAATAAAGAGATGAGCTCTCATTTTATAGTTATATAATCACTCCATGAAATAAATGTAAAAATTATGGATCATAATTTATTGTGAGATAGTGGGAGTTAGAGGAAAGTTAAAAGTTGCTAATGAAATATAGTGGAGAAACTAAGAGATATATACTATGAACATCCACATTTATTTTAATAAATTCATAACACTCCCCCTTATATGTTCATTACAAAGAATATGTTTCATTAAAACCTTACTAAGAAAACCCTATTAGATAAAAACCTAGTGAGGAAAAAAGAGTACAACATATAAAATTTCTTCCAAAATAAATTATTTTCCCCAATAAGTATACTCCCCCTCATCTTGGCATAGATTCTTCAAGATTTGGAGAAAAATCTTTGAGTTGACGCATCCCAATTTTGCATACCAACTTTTTGAATGTCGTTGGTGGTAGGGATTTAGTAAATAAATCTGCAAGATTATCACTTGAGCGCATTTATTGAATATCTATTTCACAATTCTTTTTGAGCTCATGTGTATAAAAGAATTTGGGTGAAATATGTTTAGT
>NW_006262201.1:34046652-34097452 GCF_000493195.1 Citrus x clementina | reverse complement strand
TTAATTTGGACAATGCATGCTGCATTATCCTCATATAATATATTGTAGGGTTATTTTTAATTTATGACAATCACATGTTTCTCGAATATGTTGTATCATTGATCTTAACCAAATGCACTCACGACTTGCTTTATGAATAGTAAGAATTTCTGAATGATTTGAAGATGTTGCAACCATTGTTTGTTTCATTGATCACCATGATACAATACTATTACAAAAGGTAAACAAATAACCCATTTGAGATAGAGCTTTATATGGATTAGAGAGATATCCAGCATCTGCATATCCAATTAGTGGTGACTTTGATCCATTTGGATAAAATAATCCCATGTCAATTGTTCCACGGAGATAGCAAAATACATGCTTTACATCATTTCAATGCCTACGAGTTGGTGCAGAATTATATCTTACTAATAAATTAATTGAAAATGTAATATCAGGTTGAGTATAATTTGCAAAATAAATGAGTGCACCAATTGCACGAAAATATGGTACTTCAGGACCAATAATTACTTCACCATCTTCTTTAAGATGAAATAGATATTTTTCTACATCAAGTGATCGCACCACTATTGGAGTGCTTAATGGATGGGCTTCATCCATATAAAAATGCTTCAAAACTTTTCTAGTATATTTTGACTGATGTAAGAGTATTCCAATTGGCAAATACTCAATCTGTAAGCCAAGACAAAATTTTATTTTTTCAAGATCTTTCATTTCAAACTCATTTTTCAAACAAAAAGTTGTTTTTGAAAGCTCTTCAGGAGTTCCAATAAGATTTAAATCATCAACATATACTGCAATTATTGCAAATCCAATTTCAGATTTTTTTAATAAAAACACAAGGGTAAATTGTATTATTTACATATCCTTCTTTCAATAAATAGTTGCTTAAGTGATTGTACCACATACGCCCAGATTGTTTTAATCCATACAAGGATCGTTGTAGTTTCAAATAATATAAACTATGAGGTTTTAATTTGTTTGCTTCTGGCATTTTAAATCCTTCAGGAATTTTCATATAAATATCTGCATCAATACAGCCGTATAGATATGTAGTCACAACATCCATAAGACACATATCAAGTCCTTCAGAGGCTACAAGACTAACTAGAAATCGAAATGTAATTGCATCCATAACAGGAGAATATATCTCCTCATAATCAATGCTAGGCCTTTGAGAAAAATCTTGTACAACTAACCTTGTTTTATATCTCACAATTTCATTTTTCTCATTTTTTTTTCTAACGAATACCCACTTATAACCAACAGGTTTGACATCTTCAGATGTCAGGACTATTGGTCCAAATACTTTACGTTTTGCAAGTGAATTTAGTTATGTTTGAATAGCATCTTTCCACTTTGGCCAATCATTTCTATGTCGATATTCTCCCACAGTTTTGGGGTCAGGATCATCATTATCATTTATGATATTAAGAGCCATAGTAAATGAAAAATATCATCAATAATTATTTTATTTCGATCCCAATATTTTTCCATACCAACAAAACCAATCATAATTTCATAATTTTGTTTCTCTTCCGGAGAAATTGATACTTTCTCAGTTGTTGCAAATCTTCTTCTGAGTCAATGGGACGAATACTATTTGATTGATCAATATCTGTTATTTGATTAGCAGACAATGACTCTTTAGGAGTGCTAATTCCATTTTGTAACTTTTATTGTGTTTTCCTCTTTCGGGGAATTTTGTCTTTTGAGCCAATTAGTCTTCCACATTTCAAACGTACTTTACTTTCATTAGTTTTGTCGTGTTGTCCTTCAAGGATCTCAACACGCGCTGGGGCATTTTCAATTGGAATATGTGATTCTATTATTTTTCTTGAATTAGTAAATGCACCAGGAATTTGATTTGCAATATTTTGCAAATGAATAATCCTTTGAACTTCAAGTTCACTTTTATTTGTATGAGGATCAAGATGAGATAATGATGATGCATGTCATGTCATTTCACGTCGTTCATTTACTTTTGTCTTTTCTACCCCTAACGACAGGAAAATTTGTTCATCAAAATGGCAATATGCAAATCATGCAATAAAAATATCTTCAGTTAAAGGTTCAAGATACCTAATTATTGAAGGAGAATCGAAACCAAAATAAATTCCAAATCTTCATTGCAAACCCATTTTATTTCTTTGTGGGGAAGCAACTAGGACATAAACAGCACATCCAAAAATTTTCAAATGAGAAATATTTGGTTGTTAGCCAAAAACAAGTTGTGAAGGTGAATATGCATGATAAGAACTTGGTCGAATGCGAATTAATGATGCAGCATGTAGTATTGCATGTCTCCAACATGAAAAAGACAAATTTGATCTAAGAATTAATGGCCTTGCAATTAATTGTAAACGCTCAATCAAAGATTCAGCTAAACCATTTTGTGTATGAGTGTGTGCAACAGAATGCTCAACATCAATTCCAATGGACATACAATAATCATTAAAAGATTTCGATGTGAATTCACCAGCATTATTAAGTCTAACTTTTTTAATAAGAAAATCAGGAAATTGTGCTCTTAATATAATGATTTGAGTAAGAAATCTAGCAAACGCAACACCACGACTAAAAAGTAAAGAGACGTGTGACCATCTAGTTGATGCATCTATTAAGACCAAGAAATAACGAAAACGATCCACAACTTGGATGTATAGGGCCACATATATCCCCTTAGATTCTTTATAAAAACTTAGGAGATTCAAGACTTACTTTCATTGGAGATGGCCGAATTATTAGTTTGCCTTGAGAACAAGCACCACATGGACTTTCAGTTGGCAAAAGAATCTTATGGTTCTTTAATTGATGTCCATGTGAATTTTTTATAATATGATGCATCGTGATTGATCCAAGATGCCCAAGTCGATCATGCCAAAGTTTAAAAATCTTTGGATCAAAGAATTTCTAGTTCATTATAAAATTTATCTTTATTGTTCTTATATTTGTATGATACAACCCAAAAGAAAGAGAAGATAGTTTTTCCAATACATGATTTTGGCATGAAATAATTGAAGTAATGCAAATAAATTCAAAATTACTTTCACTAGATGTTTCAATGTGGTATCCATTTTGACGAAAATCCTTGAAACTAAGCAGATTTCTGCTAGATCTGCTGGAGTATAAAGCATTATTTATTTGTAATTTTGTACCATTTGGTAACATGATATTAGCTATTCCGAAGCCTTCAATTAAATTAGCAGAACCAGATATTATAGTAACATTAGCCTTAGCTAATATTAAATTGTGGAAATTTTTTTTATTTCGTAGAATTGTGTGCATTGTTACACGATCCACTAAACATCCATCTTCATTATTCACCAACTGTAAATCACTTTACTCCCCCTAATCATAGGAGAACTTTCACAAAATTATTAAGCTTACATAGCAAATTTATTGAGCTAAATTTGTGAAGATTTCAGATTTGAACTTCTGGCCCATCATCGATATTAATTCAATTTCAAACCACTTCTGGTGGTATAATATTCACATGTTGATTTCTTATAATAAGATCTATAGTCATGATTTTCTTTTTAGTCAAAAATTCATATTTTTTCTTTTAATAAAAGAAAACATACATTAATTTATATTGGCACTCTTGATTTGCTACTACATGAGCATATGTGCAGTACAAAAGCATGTCTTCTTTCTTTCAGATTTTTTATCCACATAATTTTAAATGAGAGAATTAATTGAGATTTTGAAATTGTCATCAAGCTTATATATGAATTTTTAGCTCCTTCAGGGAGATGATCATAAAAGGAATCATAATCTTTTACAATCCTTCAGGGATTGATTTCTTCCACAAAAATATTTTAGGACTATTCATGGTCTTAAACATGTGAATATTAATCAGACTTTAGTAATTCAAGGCAATAATAAAAAAATGATCATCAATAATTCAATAAAAACATAGGGATCAAACTATTGTTGAAAATTATCTAATATAAAATAAGCATGCAAAAATCTATCACTAAAAGTCTAAAAAGTTGAAAACAGAACAATGAGCTAACAAAGTCAAGAAGTTGTTAAAATTGAAAACAAACAATTTTTTTTTAATGACCTTATTTATTACTCAAACACTTTTGATTGTCATATTTTTTCCTTAAAATTTTTTCAAAGAAACAATTATGCGTTATTTATATATATTCACTTTGTAATTCCTTTTGGGAGATATGTAGAAGAAAATTTGTATATAGTCTTACATGATATATACACGAACTTATAATATTTGTATAGTCCTTCGAGGACATGTAAAATATACACTTATATAGTGAATCCTTTATGAAAATAATATTGGAGAATAATATCATAATTTCGGAATAGTTCTTTAGGAACATATTTTCAAAGAAAATCTTCATTATGTGTAGTACAATCCTTTAAGGATGCATTCTTGGTTTTCTTTCATTATATATTATAGTATTCACACTTCAGGATGAATTCTTTGAATTTCAAGAATGGAAAATATATAATAGCAATTGAATATTATAATAAAAATAATCAAATAATAACAATACCAATGGATAGAACATTAGATAAATGTTGCAATGCAATTCTAATAAGCTATATGTAATCATTAATAAACGAAGTAAGGAACGACTTCATAGATCCATTATTCTTAAATTATAGAAATACGTAAGTAACATATGTAAATGTTTTAGACAAATGAAGATAGTTTAATTCATTCATACCGTCTCCAGTAAGATCAAAGTAGAGATATTATCATATTACCTCTTAGTGGCATGAGACTCGTGTTGATAATGTTTTAGAAAAGCTATTAGCCAGCAACACAAAATAAAGAAGCAACACAAGATAAAGAATAAAATGAGAGAGCAATATAATATAGAGTGATTTTATTTATTCCAAGTGTGTACAAAATAAAGAGATGGGCTCTCCTTTTATAGTTACATAATCACTCTATGAAATAAATGTAAAAATTATGGATTATAATTCCTTATAAGATAGTGGGAGTTAGAGAGAAGCTAAAAGTTACTAATGAGAGATAGTGAGAAAACTAAGAGATATATGTTATGAACATCCACATTTATTTTAATAAATTCATAACATTAATGTATATTTGAACACATTTTGAGATTTGAATGTGCTTTTCTGTACTAGACTAGAAACCGTATTGGCTATATCTAGAATTTGTTCGTAAAAGAAGTATATCTAGTTAAATTTGCCTATTAACACAGGCTCGTATCAGCTATCTTTATATATTTTTTTTCTAAGAAAATATCTTACTTTATTTTTTCTTTAATTGTTTCACTGAATCTAGGTTAAGTGGCCAGAAACTTGGTTTTTTCCTTATTGGATAACATGTCGCTTTTAAATTCAGAATATTGATCGTATACAATCTGTCATAAATCCATTTCAGAATGACACCAGGCGTCGACTGCTCAAAACTTCGTTCGAGTTCTCTCGTGATGACTGTATTGCTGCAGTAATTTACAAGTTCAAAAAATATCATTTGCAGAACTAATACCAAATGCACCCTAATACACAGACTTTATAGAATTAAAACAAACTAAATCTCAGCATAGAACTCACAAGCAAAAAAAACTGATGCATGTGGTTCAGCAATAATGCCTACATCCAACAGGATGATTGTATTACAATGGGAAATGGTATAGAGGTGTTTAAAATATCATCAGATTACAAAAGAATCAAGAACTCTTAATTTGGTGCCCTACGTCAGTCACAATCTCTTTCAAAACCTGCCTCTGTAACCAGCTTTTTATACTTGGAATCCAACTTATAATAACAACCTTCAACCAACTTCTGCTTTGCCGGCAGTCACGCTGCCAACACCTTGCTGAGCATACTTGTGTACATTTAGAGGACACCACTAAATGGAGCGGATTGTTAATTCCTCCAAAACTGGGTAGTCTTACTCCGACATGAAAAATATTTCGATTAGTTGTTAGGCATGATTATTGCTGATAATAATTAAAGATAAAAAACCGGCAGGAAGAATTTAAAAAAAAAAAAAAAAAAATCCACCCTTCTATCAAAGAGAGGTTGCTTGTCAATGCAGACGTTGGCTTTGCTTCCAAGCTCTTTTCTTCAGGCTGTCGGCTCATTTTCATGTCAGCAAATGGACAACTGGAGAGGAATCATTTTCAGCTCAGGACATCATAAAAATCCCAAGCCCGGGAAAGAGGAGAATTCAGCCGAATCGAATGCCAAATCTTGTTAGATCTCAGAGCTGCAGCTAGCTAGATTAGGTAAGGGAAAAGCCGTGTCAATCATCTTTTCCTCTCCCCAAAATCTAGTGTCCATTACCCCTTCCATTGACTGGCAGTAGCTTCTCTTAAATTCTTGGAGTCGCGCAAATAGAGATTGCAGACTTCAATTCTGTTAGGTTTCAGCTACAAGAAGACACTGCTGGAAATTGATCAATTCCAATCTTTTCAATGTTAACTGCTGGAAGTTTCAAATTTATCACATTCAAATATGTCTAAATTTTTCAACACCAGCCAGCCTGAAATATGTATTCCTGGGCAGAAACTTTTGAGTCTTGGTAGCCAATGCAGTTTGAGTGAGGTTAATTGACGAAACGCAACCCCAGGAGCAGTTTCCACCGTGCAATTAGAGCTTATCTCAACTATCTCTTCTATTGAACCACACTCAGACACCGCCAAATGCTCCAGTCTCTCGAGTCTTCTCAGCATATTAGACGGAAAAATACTCAATAGTTGATCACAGTATTCTACATCCAAATCCTTCAATTTTGTGAAAGAATCCAAAGCAAGCTGGTGGTGCCATATTTTTCTCAAGTTATCCATCCCGTCAATTCTCAACACCTCCAACTTAGGCAGTCCTACCTGAAGTGAAGAATTCAATATTCATCATATTAGTTAAAAAGTTAAACTCGAAGGAACAAAAAGCTGGAGGCAAGAAAGTAGAGAAGAAACCCAATGAAAGAATATGCAAGTCAAAAATAAAAATATATGAACCGGTGGCAGCAAAGGAAACTTCAACCTTTTCATCAAATAGTGGTTGCGTTTGAGTTGTGTGGATGTTCTTTTCTGAGCTCATTTCTTCTGTGCAACTGCAAATGAATCTTTTCAAATTAGGGCAGCAAGCAATCTGAAGTTGACACAAAGAAGGGAATTCGACTGAATCTCCAATGCCAAATCTTGTTAGTTTTGGAAGATGTGAAAGCTGCAGGGAGACTAGTTTTGGGAAAACCATTTCAATCATATTGTCATCTCTTCCCACTCTGGTGTTGATTACTTCGTTCATTGATTTACAGTGACTTATATCAAGTTGTTGGAGTTGCTCAAGACCATTAACCATAGAGGAGGAAAACAGAAATTTTAGACGGCCACATTTCTCCACAGTCAATTTTGTTAAATTTTTACCCCAAGATTCTATTGCTGAAAACGAATTGAGCCATATCTTTTCAACATTAATTGAAGACAGTTTCAACTTCTTCAGGCTTGGAAAAACAACCTGCATGACAAAACGGTTCCTTTTTTCCTTCAACAACTATTTGATATGGAATATATTCATAATTGAATAGCAAGATGGATAAGAAGTATTTGATATATCTTTTTGTTTGGCATGATTGGACAGCAAGAAACATAAATGAAGAACATACCCTTTCATTGAAAAGTGACGTGAAATCCTTGGGATCACCCTCAGCAATGATTCCAGGGTTGGATCCCTGAGTGTTTGTTGGTGTCTCCAGGTCGAATCCTGAACTCGTAAGCTGCGGGAGGTGTTGAAGTTTTAGGAAGTGCAATTTTCTGAAGTAAACCCCACTTATACTTCCATTTTTGTGGGCACTGTTTTCACTTTCCTTACCGACTATCAATTTTAGGTTTGTGCAATCAGTCACTTTCACTTTTTGCAGCTGCAATAGATTTTTAACTAAGGAAAATGGGAAGAGATGCTTCACTCTGTGACATCCTTCTACTTTAATGATCCTTAAGTTGCTGAAAGACTTATCATCTTCGTTGAGTCGTACTTTGCCATCACATACCTTCTCCAAGTTAATCAAATTATGAAGAAACAATGACTCCAGCAGGGGAAAAGTACCCACCCGTCCATCTGAGTTCAAAATATGTAAGATCTCAGGACCATTATGTACGTGGAGATGCCTCAATCGTGCGAAACCTTCCTCGTCGTCTAATTCATGAACAACATTCTTAAAACCAGCCAATTCATCAAGATGGAGATCTTCAGTTCTCTTAAGCAGCATTTTCATCCCATACCCCAAGTAAGTGCTGTTATTGAGTTGAAGTTTCAATGTTTTTGAGGTTTCATAACCATCAGACCAGCTCCACACATCTCCAATACATATCCTAAATCTTTCCAACTCCACGAAGACCAAATCTTGTGGCATAACTTGGGCATCTGGAATATGTACTTCTAAAGTGGTTAGTCTCGACAATTGCTTTAGCTCACCAAGGCTAGCGTTACTTTGTCCTTCGACCTTCCACTGAGTGAAGCTATTACCCATATACAGTTCTTCTAATCGAGTCAAGTTTGATATAACATTTGGCCTGATTTCTTTAAGTTTTGAACAGTTACTCAAATCTAACAACTTCAAACAAGTTAGTTGTCCAATTTCTCTAGGTAACTGTTCAATACTAGAATGCTTTAAACTAAGAATCTCTAATTTCTTTAGATCTCCGATGATTGCTACGTCAACTACAAGGCAGTTCTCCAAACTCAATGTTCGAAGATTGATTAGGCAACCAAGTGATGAAGGTAATGAATGGAAACGAAATCCAGTTAAATCTAAAACTCGGAGTTCTGTCATCCCTTCAAAAAAGGGATCTGGAATCTGTAGAGAGAGATTTTCTGTAAAAAACAAGAACAACTTCAGTTTTAGGAATCCCAGCCTTTCAGGAAGCTCATATATACCTCTAAAAGGTATAGAAATAGCAGTTGGTGCTTCATCTATTTTATCCAGCTCTTCCTTCAAATCGGCAACATTTTGAATATTAAACAGAAGCTTCTCTGCGGCAATTGATACAGCAATAGCATGAATGATTCTGTGCATCTTAGCATGATCTTCACTGTCACCGTCAAACAATAAAGATGCAGATTTGAGATTATCAATCAATGTGTGCACCCTATTCCTTGCTGCTTCCAATGTGTCAGCATTCGTGAGCAAACGCAAACCCATAACATACCTTAACAAATCATCAACAGCTATTCGACTACCATCTTTTAGTAGACCACAGAGTTGAAACAGTGACTTCACTTCCTTACATTTCAAAAACTCGTAACTCAATTCTATTGAAGACAAATCTGCATCCATTCCTTGAATTTTTCTTGGATTAGAATTGCTTAGCTGATTCACGGCATCCTTCCATATGCGAGGACTCTTATTCTTCAGTGCATTTGCAATCGTTTTAATTGCAATCGGCAAACCTCCACATTTGGCAACAATCTCAACACCTATGGTTTCAAAATCAGATTTTTTGGCTGAATGACCCACAATCTTTTCAAATAAATGGCTTGCTTCTTCATTAGAAAGAAGGCCAATCGAGAAAATCTTCCGAGTATTCATATGATTGCATAATACATGCTGATTTCTCGATGTCAACAACAATGTTAAAGGTCTTTGATTATCAACACCTTCTTTTGCATGACCATCTCCAAAAGGAATTCCAATGGCATGCAAGTCAGGTGTTGTCCAAATATCATCTAATATTACAAGAACCCGCTTGTCTCTATTCAATCTTTGCCATAATCGATGAGCTCTCACAAATGCACTCTCATGCTGGCCAAATTCCATGTCTAAACAATAAGCAATTTCTTCCTGAATTGTTCTCAAGTCTGGGTTCTGTTTTACCTCAGCCACAACCACCGTATCAAATAACTTTTCAACTATGGCTCGCCTCGCAACCTCCTTGACAAGAGTGGTTTTGCCAACTCCACCCATTCCATAGAGCCCAATTAAGTTGTTACTGCCATCCTTCAGCGCCACCATAATCTCCTGGAAAATTGACATCCTTGATTCAAACTCCTCGTAGTCTCTGTTGAGCACGAGTTTTGTGCTCTCCGTAGCTGGACGGTAGGAAACTATATCACTGGAGATCCACTTTCTCAAGAGAATTCCACCCTCTTCTGTTGCCTTCACTGCCACTTTGCTGAGCTTGTAACGAGCCATCAAATTGTTGGGACACAACTCTCTGAAAGTTCGGCGCTTCTCATAATTGTTATTAGTTTTGTCTTCTTCAACCTCGTCAATAGCCTTCTCCACTCGTTCAATGAACTCGTTCACCTTAATCAGCCACTGCTCAACATCTTTGTGAATCACGTCCCCTTGTCTGTCTGCATACCCAACGCGCTGTTGCTCCCTTTCTCTTTTATTTTTCAGCTCCGCCACCTGACTCCTCAGCTCCTGCAAGTTGCTCTGGCACTTGAACACGTATGATATTTCTCGTCGAATGGGATCGAACAATATCTCTGCAACTTTTGATGCAACCCCGGAAACAACAGCATAACCCAGTTCTGCTGCCATTGCCTTTTCTTTTCTTTTCTTTTTTTTAACAAATAATAGTAATAATAATTTTTTTCAGCATACAAGCAAAGTAGTAAGAGCTATCACGACAGATGCATTTTCAAGCAAATAAAATGATGAGAAACGAATATTACAGTAAATGATAACAATGATAGAAAGTAAAATTATAAAGAGCTTGGAGCGATTGCACCTAATGGAAACAAAAGGGATTGATTGCAGAGCTGCTTGACCATGAGAAGAAGCTGAAGAGTGCTTTTACTTATCTTCAATTTTTAGATCAGCCAAAGAGTATTAGTAAACTAGTAATAACAAATGAGACACCGACAGTCAATTATTCACTGTCGCATGGCTGCTAAAGGCCCAGCTCCAGCTCCAAGACATAGACTTTAAATAGTCAACATCCAAGTCTTCGGATTTGCCTCTATCTGCACGTGTCTGCACCACAATTATATTTTCTTAATAATTTTTTATTAAAAAATATATTCTCACAAACCATTTACCATAACGGCACGGATTTAATGTCCGGATTAAAGTCGGAACTAATTTACACGTTCGTTAAATTGATTTTCATAATTTTAATTTTGAATCTGATAACAACAGGTAAGAGACACAATATATATATATATATATATATATATTATATTTAATTGGATTTTTTACTTTAATATAATAAGAGGTAAGAGACAAGATAAAAACAGAAAAAACAAAATCTAATATATAAAATATATTGTATTGGGATTTTTTTATAACTTATCTCTAAAATAAGAGATTTCTTGTTGAAATATACATACACACACAAAAATTTATTATTCTCAGATGTGGGCTCCTTAATTTTTTTATATGAATATCATATGATTTAATAGTTAATTAAAATAATTCTATTAAACACACATATTTTAATAGTGAACTGCCTAATGAGAATATTCGAAGATTTCACTAAAATATAAATTTTAATATATTAAAAATTATATATTTTTGATCATTAAGGTATTAAAATTTGTATTTTTTAATATTTTATTAGCATTTTCAATTTAATACAGTGAGGATGCCTACGCTAAGAAATGATTAATTACACACATACACGCACGTATATATTCCCATATGGGCACCTTTATTTTTAAAAAAAAATGAACACACTATTAAACCATCAATTTCAATTCAATGTGGTTTAATGGAGTTATTGTTCGATTAACTATAAAACCATCCAGCTTGGAAATGTGTCTAATTGTCTGCATGGAAAAAAAAAATAAAAAATAAAAACTTCAGCATCTAAACACAAACAGTGGTGGAGCTGGGCTAACGTAGCAGATAGAGAGTGGACTCCCTGATACCTGCAACACTCAGAAAATCTATAAGAGATAGGTGCTGTGCTGCGTATGAGAATGCTTCCTTGGGTGATCAGCGTCGCTATCCCTGTACAGTTTAGTATCTGCTTGATTGACTCAGTATCAGCTTTAAGGGATCTTTTAAGGCCTTTGTGAATTTTTTTTTAAGGCCTTTGTGCATACAACAATAACAATAGCACAATAGCACCTAAGGCTCTGTTTACTTGCTGGAGTGGGAGTGAGTAGTGTGGATTTCTTCCACTCTAGCATTTACTTAAAATGGTCACGGATTGGAAATCTCACTCCGTAGGCCCCACTCATTTTTGGAGTGAGAAGTGAGAGTGGGACTCCTATTGGGGGAGGTGGGAGTGGGAATCTTTTTTACCCTTTAATTTAATTTAATTTAATTTAATTTAATATTTTATAATTAATAAAATAAAATAAATAATATTTATTTGAATAATAATATTATATTTAACTAAATAATAATTTACATTGATTCTAAGTTAAAATTATTTTAAAATAATATTATTACATTAATAGAGAATTAATAAATATAATATTATTATATTTATTTTAAAAATAATAGTACTATATTTATTTAATATTAATAATAATAAATAGTTTATTCTAAGAAAATATTAATTTTGTACTAAATAATATTATATTATTATTTTATATAATAATAAATTTAATATAATTATATTAAATAAAATAAAATAAGGTTTCATTTTATATTAAAATTAATAATTTATTGTTCATAATTAAGAATATTAATAATTATAATAAATTTACAAATATAATAAAATAAATATTATTCATTAAATATATTTTTTATTAGTTTTGTAATTAAAAACTATAATTCTTTAAATAAGGATAAAATTGTAATTTGAAACTATTTACTCTCAATCCAAGACAAAGTAAACACATAAATTAGATTCTGATCTCTATTCCATGCTTCCATTCTAGTGTAAGTAAATAACCTACTCTCACTCCCACTCCACACTCCTAATCCAAGGATTCCCACTCCAATCCAAAAAGTAAACGCAGCATAAAAGTTAACAAATAAAAATAAATTAAATTTATAAAAAAATAGAATAATAACACCTAAAAGTTGACTAGTTTAGTTTTAGATGGACATGTTGGTTTGATGATGACATTAAATTTTGTGGAAAAATTTTTCTATGTAGAGAACGGAACAAGAATTTTTTTTTGTTAAATTATTGTTGATTCAATGTCGATGGTTTTGACGTTTTTAATAGAGTTCAAAGGAACACTAAAAGTCAATTATAATGTTAATAATTTTTAATATTCTTTTTTTGGAAAATGAAAGTATTTAATTCTTTTCCTCAGAAAGATTAACAATATAAAGAATTAACTACTAAAACTATTAGTTATTGTCAAATATGAACTTTTTGTATAAAAAAAAAAAATCTTATTTTAAGGTGAAGATTATCAAATATAAAATTTTTATTAAGAAAACAAATCTTAATTTTTGGATAATTATGAATGGAGTAATAATAGGTAGATATCTAAAAGTTAGGATTTCTTATATACGTATCTTAAATAAAATCTTTGAAATTTTAGAAAAATAATTATTAATTAGTGTGTTAATTAAATACATGCTAAACATTAGGACCTTTCTAAAGTTTAGGGCCAGTCTTTTAAAATTATTAAAAAATAATTATTTATTAATAGATTAATTAATAAATATTAAATATTAAAATCTTTCTAAAATTTAAGATTTTAATTGACCGCCTAATTCATCTAGTGTTAAAGCCGCCCTTTAATTGAATAAGGGGGGGTCAGGCAAGGGCTCATTCATTATAGTGCAAAAAGAGGTCATGGGGCGATAGATCACGAGTCATGGAAATGGTATATGTGTGTGCGCGCGCGCCTTGTTTTGACTTCTGATAAAAAAAAAAAAAAGTTGCTGATTGGTGTTTTCAATCAACCAAAATCTGCATTACTGATTTTTAAAAGTTGAATTACAATATGAGGATTGAGGATACTTCTGATGAATTGTCGATTTTAATAATTTACAATTTACAATATGAGCATTTATGTAACAAATACTTTTTATTAAATCATGGGTATCGAGCATTATTAATGCGTCAAACAATCCTCTCGAACTATGTAGTGTGCTGGTTCTTTTGAACTTTCCATCAAGTGCAGTATAGATTATTACTTTTTTTTTTTTGGTTGTAAACTATCCGGTGTGCCGCAACCGCATTAGGTTTCAATTAATCCGGATTTACAGTACAGTTACAATTAAAGTTCTTTATCCCTCCGAAATGGTAGTAGGAATCGAACTCGAGAGTTCTTTCCACAAACTCAGCCTGTACTGTCAACTGAGCCACAACTATTTAGTAGATTATTACTTTATAACCACGAAAATTCTATTCAGATTTTTTATATTTTAATAATGAACTAAAAACGACTCAACCAAGTATGCTTGATATTTTAATAATTAATAAATTTGAATTCCTTATAAGGAAAGATAAGATCATGTTTTTTAGCAAGGAAAGCAAAAACAATCCCGGCGCGACATGACACCTTCCAAGGACACCGACCTGTCATTTGTCCACAGGTTCTACTTAATAATTTCCCTCTATATATACTAGAGCATCGCCTTAAGTTTCACACGAAGCATAATTCGCCATTCCCCCTCTAAAAAATGCAACAAAAACAAGCATAAGCAACAATGTCAAAATCTTTACCATCCAAGTTCATGCTTGAAAGCCTTTTAAAATTACCAGTCAAAACTTTGACACGCTTTAAACGTGTAAACAAACAGTGGTACTCTGTAATATGTAACCTTACGTGTGTCGCCTTGCATGCCAACTTAAATGAATCAACTAACAATTGCTACGTACCTTGTTCAATATAAAGGAGGAACTTATTGTGAAAACAATTTTTGGCGATACAACAAGAACTTGGTTCAGTTTGATGAAGTTGTCGCTTTTCCATATTTGTTTGGAGCCCATGTATGAGAAAAGACAAGAAAATTCCAAGTCACAAGAGTTCTGATTGGGGAAAAGAACAATATAGAACCTCTGCTACCACTAGTTTTATCTCTAGAATACATCTGAGGTACCATATCATTCATACAACAAGTAATAATATCATGACATGTGTGTATTTATTTTGAACCACTATCATGTAAGTGGCGGTTGTATTAAATTCAATTACACTTGTCATGCATGCATTAATTAGTTATATTGTATAATTTCTCGGAAAAAAGAAATGAAAGGGTCATTTACTACTTTTGCCATTCCAGGATTTGGCTATGATCATAGAACTAGTGCCCTCAAGATTTTACTTATTGTCCACGCGAGTACAATGAGATTCAAGTTTATTCACTGACAAACAATTGTTGGAGACGGGTTCAACATAATATTCCGAGTATTCCATTTCTGAGTTCGAATTCGATTGTGCACTTAAATGGAGCTGTACATTGGCTGGCAGTAAGAAGAGAGAGTGATGGTACTGATAAACACATTGTCATGTCATTTGATTTTGGTGATGAAACGTTCAGAGACAGAGAGGCGACCGACAATTTGCAAAGTACTGATTGTGTACATAGAGAAACATCAGTTTGGGATACTTGAAAAATCTGTTGCTCTGTTTGTTTCTTGTCATAGTGAAGATAATAGAGCTGGACTTGGTAGTTGTAATGTGTGTGTGATGGAGGAGAATATGGGAGTAGAGCATTGGATTAATCTGTTCACAGTTGATTTAAGAGCACAATTTGGAGCAAATGATGAAGTAATGCAGACAAATGATGATGGGGAGCTTGTCTTGTATGATAAACAGTAATTGGGTTGCTAATGCTGTCACCGACACAGAAAGCCTAGTTTCTCCACAGTACCAAAATTAGTAGATATGATAGAGACGCCTGCAATTTTCTTTCTTTTCTTTTCCTTCTTTTTTTTTTGGGTGTGGCGTGGGTACATATGTACATTATTTTTGTGCCACTTTAACTGAAGCAAGTAAAAAATTTTCTTCTCCCATTGTTCAGTAATGCAAATTTCAGCTTGTTGCTTACATCTCATGTTACTTACTTTCATAGCATTAGCATTTGTTATGCAAATAATTTTAAACGTTAAAGGAGGAGTCAACAAATCTGACAATAATTGGGAATTACACGAGCACCCATGCAGCTGCTAAATAACTTGAATGCAAATCGACTAAGAACTTAAAACATCAGACCGTTAGTTGTAACGATTTATTTGGTAATAAATCAGTAATAGCTGTGGTATTTACAAATTGTCTCAGTCACCAAATAGACAGAGAGAACATGAAAGATGGGTAATTTGGGCAAACAACTGCTACAAGCAGCAGCTCAAAAAGACTACAGCAGTAGAGTACAAGGAATCATTCATTCACGAGATGGCACCTTTGCTGTACTGTTCTTCTCATCCTTTGTCCTTAATTTCACCTTCTATTTTGTCCAGTCAAAGCACACCACCTGGCTAATTATTTTCAACCCGTTTACCCATTTAGTTGGAGCCGGAGCCGGACTCGGACCCAATTCAATTGCCAAAACTGAATACTGATCTCTATGGTTGATTTTTCTTGATTGTGATTTGAGGTCTAGGACTTTGGGGATTTTTTGCCACAACCCAGAAAGGTAAAAAATTCATTTTTTTGTGTCTTTGGTAATTTGGTAAGATTTTATGATGTGGGTATTTCGATTTTTGATGGTTATTTGGTGCTTGTATAAAACTTTGCTTAAAAGAAAAATTCTCAATTAGGGATTTTTGTGTTGAAACAATCGAAGGTAAAGTTCCTTCTTTTGGACTCCGTGTATTTCTTGGGTGATTTGGTGGGATATTAATTCGATTATTGCTGGTTTATTTGATGCTACTATATGTGTTTGCTTCAATTTTAACCATTAACCTTAGTAGCTATGGCTGATGATCTTTCGTTTTGACTTTTGAGATTTTTCTGTTGTTTCTAATTTACATGGATATTCTGTTCTGTGTTTCCTTATAGCTTGTATTCAAGGTATTTTGCATCTGCTATGTTTTGATTCTCTATTATATTGGTGAATGATTCAATGAAGAATTATATTCAATCTTTATAACTTTAATAAAAATAATCCCATGTTCTTCTATGGTTATTGTTATTGTTCAATTTTGTTTACTTAATTTGATTTTGTTCATATCACAGGGCTCATACATTGATTTAGCTATCTTAAGTTTCTATATCTCTTATTTTTATGAAAAGGCTAATCTTAACTGTACCAATTTGCTGCTAAAATACTGCCAGAAGCAAGTATGGAGATAATGTTTTTGCCAATGCACAAGTTTTTCTTTGTATATCCAAACATTGTATATACTTGTGCACCTTTATTTGAGAAATATTTGGATTAGGGAAGAGGTATATTGGCAATAAGCATGCTGTTTTTGTGCATCTATTGACTCACATGGCCTTCTTGTTTGGATAATGAACAGCAGCACTTGGCTTGTGCTTTGACAAGTTTGATAATATGGAAGATTTCAGAGGATTAAGGTTCAGTAATGCAACTGGTGCAAGGAAGAAGAGGAGTAATATATCTCGTCGTCCTTGGAATGACTTGCAGCCACTCTCAGATTTCCGTGACCTTTCATCCTTCTCATCCACACCACCTTCAGAAAATGTAAGTATGCAGAAATGGTAACAATGATTGTGATTCTATTTCTCAGTAGAAAGAATTCAATTTGATCCTTTATAGTTCAAGGGCTTCATTTAGCAACATAATTGACCTGAATCTTTACAGAACATGATCAAGATTGATGATGGAGGGTTTGCAGAATCTGATGAAGCTTCAAACAGTGGATCTTTTCGAGACAATAATGATCATAATGGTGATTATTCCAAAAGGCACAGTGAAGGAGTTCTTGCCCCAATTAATTGGAGATGCACAAGTAATATGGGGAATTTTGGAGCTGTTTCAGATGGATTAGGAAACGAAAATAAAGTAAAAAAGGTCAAGCTTAAAGTTGGTGGTATTACACGTACCATTAATGCCAAATCTGCACAAGATGGCAGTGCTGGAGCTGGTTCTACAAGGTTGTATCATTATTCAGACACCCAACAGCCACGGCAGAAGCTGATTATCCAGGTATATACCAATCCAAATTTGTTACTTGTATTTCTGCCTAATTTTGGCAGCCATAGCTATAGTATTGCATCAGAGATTCTATCTCATACGACATCTAGCCATTTATGGACAGTGAGTCGCAAGGCTTTTAGGCTATTTGCTTTTTTTTTTTTTTTAAGTTTTATATTTGAACATTTACCTTATCTATATATGGCTACATGCAGGTTTATCACTGTTCTAAAATATACTAGTTCAAATGTAAGGATAAAATTGTTGCATTTTGTCTAGGAGTTATAAATGTGTTTTCCCCTTCTTTTGGCCCACTAAATTCCAATTCCCTGGCTAACTAGTGTCATTTTTCTATTTCCATTTTTAAGCAATGTTATTAAGTGGCCCTTTTTGGTGAGATTTAGAGACTGCTGGCCACTTATTAAGTGGCCTTTTCGGTGAGATTCAGAGACTGCTGGCCACACTAATGGGCTTTCTAATCTAATTTTGTCTCTGGGTGTAGGAAGTTTCTGATGACAATCGTTCCATTAGTTCAGATAACAGAGATAGCTTGCAAGGTTCAACATGGAAAGATTCCTCTGAAAGTGATTTGAGGGCAGAGGGTTCTAGGAGTAGGATTCCTTATGAAAACATACCCACAAGGCAAACAGAAAAATATGAATCGGTTAGAAAGAGCAAGCGGGTCCCTAAGAAACGCTCTTTAGATGGAGTTTTTGATGATACAAATGATGTTGATGATGATGAGATCCGATACCTTGAAAAGGTTAAAAAATCTAAAGTCAACACCAATTATGGTGCACAATATGAAGATGACAAGGAAGGAGGAAGCAGGAAGCAAAGGAAGATATCAAGAGTATTAAAGAAGAATGTTGATGTGCTCTATGAAGTAAACGCGGGTGAGTTTGGCTCATCAAAATTGGGTAAGGATGGTAAGAAGTTGAGATCAGGGAGAGTATCTGAAGATACCGATTATCTAGAAGAGGAAGAGCCACTGTCAGACGGTGAACCTGAAATTAAGAAGAAGAAAACAAGAAAAGAGTTTATTGATTTATTGGGTGATTCTAAGAAAGAAATGACAGTTACCACTCGGCAACGTGCTCTCCAGACTGGCAAAGATGTCACATCTGGTGCTGGTGCAAGTCTACTTGAGTTCCCAAATGGTCTGCCCCCTGTTCCTCCTAAAAGTGAGTAGTTTTTGCTGTTCCTTTTTCTAGTTCTTTCTGTGTAGCTTCCTTGTGGAACATTTGTGGATCTTTTTTCATATTTCCATTGCTGTTTTCATATCAGAGCAAAAGGAGAAATTGTCTGAAGTGGAACAGCAACTGAAAAGAGCAGAAGCTCTTCAGAGACGAAGGATGCAAGTGGAGAAGGCAGCAAGGGAATCTGAGGTTTACCTTCTTTTCCTTTGCTGCATTATCCCCCCCACCCCCCTTTTCCCCTTCTTTTCCTTGTGAATTGCATGTATTACATAGAAAGCACTAATTTGCACATAAAATTGTAGGCCGAGGCAATCAGGAAAATACTAGGCCAAGATTCAAACAGAAAAAAGAGGGAGGATAAAATGAAGAAACGACAAGAGGAATTGGCACAGGTAACAGCGATGCAAATCAGTACCTCTTTCTCTAGATTTTTTAGCAGAATTATTCCTCTAATTTGATATCCCCTTAACTGCAGGAGAAAGCTGCAAATGCAATGGTACTTGCATCAGACACCATTAGATGGACCATGGGTCCCTCAGGAACCACTGTAACATTCCCCAGCGAGGTTGGCTTGCCAAGTCTTTTTGATCATAAACCTAGCAGGTATCAATCTATGTTTGTTCCGCGAATTCAAATTTGTTAGATCTGTGATTCCAGTTTACTTAAAGTCTTCTATGATTTCTAAGGTCTTCTTTAGGGTTTAGAATTTCCAGCTATATATTTTAAGTTAATTTGTAAAGCAGTGGGTTTCAGTTCTTAGGAGCTAGGAAATTGGCTGGCTTGAGAGTATATGCATAATGTTGTCAGTTTCATATAGTCTTGTGTTGATTTGGATAGCTCGTTTACATTAAGTTTTTTTTGCAACTCTTTCCTCAACATTACATTCTTCCTAATTAATGATTTTGCTTTCAACGTGGGATTTCAGCTACCCTCCTCCCCGAGAAAAATGCGCTGCTCCATCATGTACAAATCCTTACAAGTATCGTGATTCCAAGTCCAAACTTCCTCTCTGCAGCCTCCAATGCTACAAGGCTATAAATGAAAAGATGCCTCCAGTATCTGCCTGTTAATTATCTCGTAACTTCGTTTCCTTTTGGCCACGCAAATAAACTGTTGATCGAGCCTACTTACTCATGTGATACATACAACCATACAAGCATCGTAAGCAGCTGCTTGGCACCATTACATGTATGGTAAAGTTCAGAGCGTCTACATTGATCTCAATATCCCGGCACCTGCAGCTGTGCCGCCTGGAAAAACCTGAAACAACTGTTGTTTGTCTGAGAAATAAAATCCCAAATGCTTTGTACGTGTAAAATGTTGTATAATAGTAGTTGATAAAATATGTGGTTTCTAATATGTGAAATGTCGTTCATCTTGCTTTCGTCTTTCTTCTCGGTCGTACTACTTGTTGGCCGTTTCGAATTTATCATAGCAGGCACGACAAATCGTCCGTATATTAATTAATTAGAGAAACGCTTCCTCAATTTAAAGAAAATTGCCAGTCGCTATAATAGTACCACAAATGACAAATGCTTCTAATAATTAGTACGGAAACGACATGTCGTAGGTAACGTAATCCCTAAATTTGATTACGTTTAAACGGATCGTGTTGGGCTTTAATGGGCCCGACAATGAGGCCCAAATATTATTATCATTAACATTTTAATAAGCTCAACAAGCTACGCCGCGAAACCTCGAGAGCAATAATCAGTTGAGTGCTCGCTTTGGCTATGGCGAAGCACAATCGCGATCAAGCTCTGGTAATTAACTTATTAATTTTTAATGAATTGTGAATTAAAGTAATGAATGTAAAAGCTTAAAACTATCATTTTTTTCTTATTTACTGTTGTGAAATGTTGCAAGTAAATGCTGTTTTAGTTATAGGTTAATTTGTTATCATGTTCCAGGATTTCCAGGGGTTTTTGAATGATTTGCAGGACTGGGACCTTTCGCTCCACGAAAAAGACAAAAAGATGAAGCATAAAGCTTCTTCCAAGGATAATTTGGTATATTTTTTTTGTTTCAGTTTTTGTACCAATAAGTGTTATTTGCTTGCAATTTTTTGTAACTAGAAGAGAGTTTTTTAATTTTAGTAATTTGCTTGTCTTTTTTTTTTTATTATTAAGGAATTTCAATGTGCAGAAAGATTACTTAGGTTTTGGGTGAGACTATATGAGTTAATTTATGTGTGTCTGTGCATATTAAATATACACATAATGGCATTTATCTTGAAGGTGTCATCTTCTCTGAAATCTGGGGAGAAACCGAGTCCAAGTGGAAATTCTTATTCAAGGAACTATGATCCAGTCAGCCGCATATCAAGTAGTCTCATGAATGAAGAGAGTACTCCAGATGCCACTTCAGAGAAAGAACTGGTAGGAATTTGTCTCTCTAATCGAATGTCAAATATTCTCAGGCAATCTTGATAACTTAAGTATTTAATTTACAGGGTAATGAGTGTTTCAAGCAGAAGAAGTTTAAGGAAGCTATTGATTGCTATTCAAGAAGCATTGCCCTATCACCAACTGCTGTAGCTTATGCAAATAGGGCTATGGCTTATCTTAAACTCAGAAGGCAAGTTTAGTTAGAGCACATTCTGTGACCTTCCCCTGCCAGAAGATCATAGTTGTGTTTCTAAGTTATTGAATAGCGTTTAGGTTTCTCTTCTGACTGACCTTGAGGACACAATCCTTCTAAATGAATTAGTCTTTATTCTTTTTGCTTACATTTTCTTATTCTTCAGATTCCAGGAAGCTGAGGATGACTGTACAGAGGCTTTAAATCTAGATGATCGCTATATAAAAGCGTACTCACGTCGAGCTACAGCCAGAAAAGAACTTGGGAAACTGAAAGAGTCCATTGAGGGTATGTTATATTCTGCTGCATCATGGTTTGTTCCTACTCAAAGGCACATGTGTTCTTTGTAGTTTTGATGTCTGACATGGTGAATATAGCCAATTGCAGATTCTGAGTTTGCCCTGAGATTGGAACCTCAGAACCAGGAAATCAAGAAACAACTTGCTGAAGTAAAATCTCTCTATGAGAAAGTAAGGATTTCACTGTATATGTACAAGTCGTGGCCTCTACTTTTGAATTATAGCCTACTTCTAGGTCAGGCATGTCAAGTTTTTAGTGATGCTTATATCCAATTAGTTGTAAGCCACTGTTAATTTTTAAAATACTGGTAACCAAGTGAAATTTCAGAAAATCTATTAAATTATGCAAGGTTCATACACATTGGCACATGCTACTATTTCTTATTTGTAAAATGTAGGGCTAGATGTTTTTTTTTTTTATTTGTTTAGTGTTTGTAGCGTTTATAGTAGTGGGATACTGGGCTACAATTACGGATGTTATTTGAGCTTTCTATTTTGCCATTTTTCCTTATGGTTCTGACCCAACGGTATGTGGCTTTATTGAGATCAATAGGATTTTTATTTTTGTCGTTGCCCCTATTGGTAAATGGATTGTGCTTAATGAAATATTAAGTGTATTCTGTTAATTGAAATGCTGTTCTATCAGATTCTTCTTTCTATCTAAATCATTTGTGTTGATTCTCTCAGGAGGTTTTTCAGAAGGCATCTAAAACACTGGAGAAATATGGAAAGTCAGGAATGAAAGTGAATGGGCATGAGGTCCGTGCCGTCCGAAATACTATACAGAAGACAGGAGTGGCCGAAATTCAAGATCTTACTATTTCTAAGGTACTAATACTTGTTTTGTCTTCGTGAATGCTATTGAGTTTCATGAGAAGCTAACCTGTCAGCCAGTGGGTGCGTTTGTGTTTGCGAAAGTATAAATAGGCTTATCTATGTTAACATATTTATTTTTGAACACACCACTTTTTCATATGGATAAAGGACCTGTAATTGTTGTGAATATGTAGAGAAAAGTTATATTATCAGTTCTTGGGCGTAACCTGAACCAAATAACTGGAAGTTGACCCTTATTATAAAATATAAAGAAAGATTAATGGCTTATATAGCTTGTTTTTTATCTAAAACAAATTATTATATGATGTTTTCCTAAATAATTTTGACTCTATTAGCGGGAGATTGATAGAGAGGATCTAGAGGAACTTCTTTATTTGTGCAGAAAACAGAAAACAAAAATTTGAGAGATGAAAGCAAAACTGAGGGCCAGCGAGATGGTTCTGGTGCAAATGCGACTCATATTTCTGGCTTGGATAAGGTAATATCAGATTCAGATCCCTGCTTGTGAAATTTTCCTCTGTTCTTGCTTCCGGCTTTGGGAGATACGTTTCCTAATTAATAACCATCTATCAGTTTATACTCAAATAGTATGTGAATTTGACTTAAAAAAGCATATCGCCCCTTCTTCCCATTTGACTATAGCCATGATTATCCATGCAATGTGGTATTTTCTTTCGTTCTATGATTGTCAACTAATCAATATTGTTTTCTGAATACCTCTGAGAAATAAAGTTCAATTTATAATGATGGTTAATATATTAGGAGTTTCTTGTAATGATATCCTTTAAATTCAATCATATGCAGATTTCATAATATTTCTTAAGCGTTTGTGTTGATAAAACATTTCTTTTGCTCTCATTATCCTCCCCCTTCCTTGGTCAACTTTGTGCTTGCTTTGCTTTAGGCAATTTTTTGCCCCTTCTGCTAATATTTTGCTAAATTTTTATCCTTTATGTTCTTGAATATAGCTCTTTTAATTTCCCACAGAGAAATCACAGAACAAAAAAAGCGGTGTTAGATGCATCTGTGCAAGAACTAGCCACTCGAGCAACTTCAAGAGCTGTGGCTGAAGCTGCCAAAAATATCACACCTCCAAAATCAGCTTACGAGTTTGAAGTCTCTTGGAGAGGCTTCGCTGGTGATCATGCCCTACAAGCTCGTTTGCTGAAGGTATGTCAAAACCAACAATGCTGTACTGCTATCGCGGTGTGCGTGGGGGGCAAATTAGTAGCTATGTGGTTTTCAATCAGTTCTATAGTCTTATTTACTTAACAGCAGATGTTGGGTTGGTTACCGTAAATATTTATGTCTTCCTTTTAAGTACTTTTTTCCTTTTTATTTCAGTTGGTTCAGCATATGATGTGACTGATATTTCTTCCCATTCTTTATTTTAATAGGCTATCTCTCCAAATGCACTGCCCCAAATATTTAAAAACGCATTGTCTGCTTCTATCTTAATTGATATCGTCAAGGTGGTTGCCATGTTTTTCCCGTAAGTTAAGAATTTCTTATTTTGTTGTTTATGTCCTCGATTTCTGGTGTTTTTGGATGCTTTACATCCTTTCATTTCATTTTGTTGGCAGTGGAGAAGTGGATTTGGCTATCAAATATCTTGAATATTTAACCATGGTCCCAAGATTTGACTTCGTCATCATGTGTCTTTCATTAGCGGACAAGGCTGGTATGTTTTAACAATTGAACTTTATTGGAGTTATGCTAATCAGTGACTGTTAGGCAAATAGAGTTCACTTCAGAGTTGCAATTGAAGATCAGTAGATGTATCACTTTGCTGACTTGATTACCTTCTTTACAGATCTTCGAAAGGTATGGGATGAAACATTTTGTAATGAATTGACTCCGATTGAGTATGCAGAGATCCTTGATAATTTGCGTTCCAAATACTGCCTTAGCCAGTGAGGAAAAATGTCTTAAGATATGTCTCAAGCCAGCAGTTTTGTCTCCTAAACTATTGCACTGTAAATCACACATGTAAACACTGGGAGTTACTGCCTCAATTTCTTCCAATTGGTGGGATTTATAAGCCTATTCAATGGTGAGAATGATGCCATGGAATTTCAGATACCATTAAAGTTCCATTCTGTTCACGTTTAGTTAGTGAGGATTTGTAGCATCATCAGTGAAAATTCAAAGCATTACCATTAATTGGTACATGGAGTAGGACTTTAGATTAGGATTTTAATGTTGCTCTAGATGCAAGTCAATGTCGGGGTGTTGTATGTGGTGCTAATTAATACTCACAGTGTATTTCTCTTTGAATGAGACTTCCAACAGAAATTCAACATCGCGCTGTGCCTGTGTCGTTGACAAAATGGTAATAATTGATCTTACTACCACTTCTCTTGAGGATCCCTGATATTTTTTTCCCTAAAATCTTTTATCTTAGCAAATACGCATACTTAATTTGTGGTTAATATACGAAAAAAAAAATAACGAAGAGCTAAAAGTCTTGGCCATCCATCAAACTGTCTGCACTTCAAACGATTTTTCACAAGTTCGATAAATTCAGTTCAAAGTGAGTGATTTTGTGCTTCTTTGCTTTAACTTTGGTTCGACCCAAGTGTTGTTGGCCTGGCCATATCATTAATCTATTCATAATTGAAGCTATGACCATCCGTTGTCTTATGTCTCAATCTTCATTGATGATATTACAGGGCTGGCAGCGACCAATTTAAATTTCTCCACGTGGCTGTCACACACCAACCAGCCTGTCAAAAAGAAAAATTATCCAAGTTGTGCAGGAAAATGATTTGGGAGTTAACGTAATCCCTTGATTGACCTCAACCCAACAGCCCAACTCTTAATTTCTCGCAAAAGACGAGGCCCCAGAAAAAAAAAAAAAAAAAAAACCTTAACTAATTATGTAAGATGCTTGGACTTGCTTAACATGCAAGTTGACGTTGTAGTGTCTGAAGTCAAAATAAATAACTTCAAAATAGCATTCTAATGTTTTAATTATTGACTCATAATTTCCACATCCAGCTAACTCTTTTGTCGACAATATCAAAGTTCAAAGATAAGGCTTCGCATTTGCTTGGGTTCTTGTTATATAAGTTATTTTATTTTTCTCTAATTACAAGATTTAGGAGACGCATATCTGAAATTTTAGCTAGAGATTCCTTAATTTATTGTTCACTCCATTCGTGGGTCCAATGGTACATCCTCATAAAATTTTCTTCCATCTCCCTTTTTTTTTTAATCAAATTTGTGGATTTTTAACAATTAAATTCAGCATCTTTTCGCACTAATAGGCTATGGGCCACTTTTGCCTATGCTTGGAACATGGTGGTGCTCTCAAATCACCCAACAAGCCACGTAACCTTTTTATCTTGGCTCCAATTTCTAATTGTGGTAAATGATGATCCAATTGAAGTTATCATTAAACAACACTTGTCATCCTAGTATTGACTATTGAGCTCACCTAGGTGGGAGACGATTTATGTTTGTGGGTCAAGCAATTTTCTTTTTATCAAAATACCATCAAAGTTCCGCTTTAATGCTCATTCAAAAGCATTTGTGGGGACTAACGTGCTTATTTATTTAATATTTTAAAAATTTCCTCTCCCTCGTGCAATACGAGTGGAGTATGGACATTCCTCTTCTGTAAGGGATTATTTGTCTGGGCATATACTTCACAGAATTTAATGTAATAATATAAATCCCAATCATGTATTTCTGATTGTAAATATCAGTGTAATATATCTGCTATAATAGCAGTTGTAACTATCTGTGTAATGCAGTAATATGATGATTAATCAGTATTCAAAAAAAAAAAGTAAGTGAACTGATGCCATTAATAAACAAGGGTGTCGTAAATGAGACATTAGTGCTAAATATTGAAATTTTCAATCCCATTTCTCATTCTTGAATAATGACCATTTATATCCAAAATATTCAATCAGTTTATGACCCATTAGTAGTTGCGTAAAATTTGAAATAAGTGCGGCCATGAGCCATCATCGATTCATCATCATGCACTTTCGGGTTCGAAATAAAGCAAAACTTGAAACTTAATTGTACAAAAAGGTGAAAGCAAGAGCCTTTTGTTTGAAACAGACCAATCAAATTGGGTTTTGTTTTCCATTGAAATTTGAAAATTTGGAGGTCCATTCTATTAGCCGGCCGCAAATGTGTATTCAAATTTTCAAAGACGACACTAGACATCACACAGACTGGCGAAAGCAAAAATACTGTTTGTGGTTTCACTTCTGAAGTCTTCTAAGTTCCGACACGCAGGCATAAACGCAGCGCAAATGACTTTCACTTTTTCCAGTAAATAGTAAAAAACAACTGACACCCATCACGTGATATCTCTCTCTTTCAATTGTTCGTATCAATCCACGCGCCAATTCTCTCTCTGTGCTGGTCACTTTGGCACAGTGGCGTTGCTTCCTGTTTGTTTTATTTTACGCTTTCTGAAGTTCCACTTGATCCTTTGCTCTCGCAGATCTACCACTGCAAGCCAACTGCAAGCCATCAGCAACTCAAGGTATGTTCCATTCTTATTCTCTTTTTATGCTTTGTAAAGAATTGCTTTTCTCTTGGGTTTTAATATTTTGTCTCTACACTTTGTTTTGGCTTCTGGGTGTCTGAGTTTTTGGTAAAAAAACATTCCCTTTTCTGCAACTGTTGCTCTAACGCTTGTGTTTCTTGCTGTGTTACCGCAGCCTCAAAATCTTTACGTTTCCTTTTTCTTTTACCTCTGTTGCTTGTAGCTGGTGTTTCCCTCGCTATGTGCTCCTTTTGACCTCTCTTATTTTTTTGTGTAATTTCTGTGCTTGTGTAATACTTGCATGTTTCTGCAAAGCTTGCGGGGAAATGCATTTTATCGAAGTTTTCTTTCTTCTTTGTTACTGTTTGTTGTGCTATTTTCTTTGTAAGAAACTTTCTAGATTAAGGGTTTTTATTCTTATTTTATACGACGGTTTGATCCCCGTTCTCAGTCAAAGCTGTCTTTTTTCTCCCTAGATTCTTCTTTTTTTTTTCTGTTCTATGGTTTTTATTTTGTTTTCTGGGAAACAGTCATGTGCATTTTGCTGGTCTCAACTCTTAAAGAATCATGCTTTATTAAGACTTCTATTTTTTTTTTATCCCTTTAAAAACTAATTTCTATAGCTCTTTCTAACCGTATTTTGAAAATGTGCAGTAAATGGGATTCATTTCCAGAAAGATTTTCCCAGCATGTGGCAGCATGTGTGTATGCTGTCCTGCTCTGAGGTCGAGATCTCGACAACCTGTTAAGCGTTACAAGAAGTTGCTTGCAGAGATCTTCCCCAAATCCATTGTGAGTGTTCGCTGTTTATCTTCTGAATCACTCTCTTGTTTATCAGTCTGTGTGTAGTATTTGGGCCTTTGGCCTTGCTTTTTCAAATGCTTTCTTTTCCTATAATAGTTAGTAATTTCTGCTAATTGTAGCGAAGCTGGCAAATTTTATATTCAGTTTTAGTGAACATAGTGAGAAACAAAACAATACGAGCCTTGGAATACAATGTGGCAAATTGCGGCATTATATATGTTCTTATTGTGGTAATTCATTATATTGCTAATGCATTCTCATTCTAGTAGAATCAGTTCCATTTGTTTGACTATACATGTTCCTGGAATGCCCTACTGAAAAAAAAAAAAAAATTGCAGGATGATTAAGGATAGTGGTAAATTTGAAGGGTGTATTTTTCTTTTCCTCAATGTTCTTGGAGATCAAAAAGAGCCTGAATCACAAGTATAGACGGATATTTGTATAATTAGACCAACAAGTTGCGTTAAAATTGTCGGTTTTGTGTCTTTTAACATGTTTCCTTAGTATTCTATGAGATTGTAGCTAAAATTCAAATACTATTTTAAAAGTATAGAGAAAGCTGAAGTTTGAAGCTCCAAACTTAATGCAGGATGGTCCTCCAAATGAAAGGAAAATTGTCAAATTATGTGAATATGCTGCCAAAAACCCATTTCGAATTCCAAAGGTAGTTACTTTATTATCCTTTTGTTTCATCTTTTGATAATTATAAGACAAGACACTTAGCCTCAAAACTAACCATTTATGTGCTGCTGCCCCTTTGCACTTATGAACAGATAGCAAAATATCTTGAAGAAAGGTGCTATAAAGAACTGCGATGTGAGCATATCAAATTAATCAATATTGTTACAGAGGCTTACAACAAGATGCTTTGCATGTGTAAAGTACAGATGTAAGTCAACCTTGTTCTTCTGTTTTGCTTAGACTGTTAGTGTGTCGACGAATCATTTATGGAAATTTGATTATTTATAGTTCTTAGTCATAGTTGATTTTTTAAGATTAGGCTATTCTTGTCGTAGTAGCACCTTTATGTGTTTTTAACCAATGATATTCTTAAATGATAGGGTATAGATGTTGTACATATACCTTTTTAAATTTATTTTTGTGTATATTGCTTTACCTTTTTGAATCTATTTTTTGTGTTTGCCCCTCGAAATTGTTTAATTGTTGAACTGTGCAGGGCGTATTTTGCTGTTAGTTTATTGAATGTTGCCACTGAACTGCTGGACAACTCTAAGCAAGAGACTGTTCAGATACTTGGGTGCCAAACCTTGTCAAGGTTCATCTATAGTCAGGTGAATTACAAAATTAGCTTTCCTTTTGAAAAATACATCAATATGCCAAGTAGAGTAACAGTTAACCACTTTTATTTACCAATGGCCCTAATCTTTTGTATTCTATTTAAGTTATATCTTAATATGTTCCGTTTTGGATACTTCCTGCTATATTAATCTGTTTATGATCTGATTTGTGAACAGGCAGACGGCACTTACACACATAACATTGAAAAGTTTGTTAAAAAAGTATGTAAGCTGGCATGTGAAAATGGTGTGGAACATCAGAGGAGTTTGAGGGCCTCAAGCTTGCAGTGCCTTTCAGCAATGGTACTTTGATAACTTGGTTTTGATTTACATTTTATTCCGTTTCTTTTATTGACCCATACTGTTCTTTGTGTAGTTGTGGATTTTTATTTGATACTGTGTCCCTTGCTAGGTGTGGTTCATGGCGGAGTTTTCATGCATTTTTGCTGATTTTGATGAGGTTAGAGCATCTAAGTTTCTTTCTTTGAATACGTAATGTTTCTGTGGATTCTGTTAGTTTCTACAATTTCTTTGGGGTACTAATGGTTGACTATTACAAGATGTTGGTGAAGAGCTTGGAACTTCATATTCAATTTGTATAAAGTGTAATGCTTTTCTGATGTAATGTTAACACACTGAATTCGGGAATAAGTTTTCGCCTTCTTGACTTTTGATCTTTAAGGTTATGTCGCTTCAAGTACAGATAAGTTTTGGTTTCCTGTTGTATCCAAACTGCAGATTGTAAGTGCCACTTTAGATAATTATGAGCCAGATACATGTAGCGAAGATGATGATGAGAGAGGGGAGCCGCATCATAATTGGGTAGATGAAGTGGTTAGATGCGAGGGCAGAGGTGCAGCTGCTGGTAGTGATACTGGCCCTAGCAGCATGATGATCCGACCTCGTCCGGAGAAAAAAGATCCTTCAGCTTTGACAAGGTCATTACTTGTTTAGGAGACTAAAGGAAACTTTTATGCCGGATCTACATTTCTTGCTTTGTCTTTGGATACTTCATAAATTTATACTCTCTTTTCCAATTTTTTGTGATTTTTGTTACAGAGAAGAGGTGGAGACACCTAAAGTATGGGCACGAATTTGTATTCAGAGAATGGTTGACCTAGCCAAGGAGACTACAACTATGCGTCGAGTATTGGATCCAATGTTTACATACTTTGATTCCAGACGGCAGTGGATTCCTCGGCAGGGGTTAGCCATGATTGTTTTGTCAGATATGGCCTACTTGATGGAGACTTCAGGTACAACGGCCTTCTTCTAACTCTTGCCAAGTCTCTGTCCTACTTTTTTCTCATTGACAAAGTTGTAAATATAGCCTTTTATGAACTTGATTATTCAATAGTGTTAACACTGCAATAAGCTGGGTGTGCTTGCTGCTGCTACTTTTGATCTCAGGGAATCAGCAGTTGATTTTGGCTTCTGTTATACACCATCTGGACCACAAAAATGTTTCGCATGATCCCCAGCTCAAGTCTTATGTGATACAAGTTGCTACAGCTTTAGCTAGGCAAATTAGGTCAGGAATGGTGCTTGTGGAAATTGGCTCTGTGAGTGACCTGTGCAGGCATCTAAGAAAAAGTTTTCAAGCCACAGTTGAATCAGTTGGAGAGCAAGAGTCAAACTTGAATATATTACTCCGGAATTCTATTGAAGATTGCTTACTTGAGATAGCTAAAGGGGTAACTTTGAGACTTTTGTTTTACATATGCTTGATTCTTATTGCTGTCTTTGTCATTTACTTGAACTTGCATTGGCTTTTACTAGATTGGTGATACACGACCGCTTTTTGACATGATGGCAATGACACTGGAAAAGCTGCCATCTTCTGGGGTTATTGCTCGTGCAACCCTTGGATCATTGATAATTCTTGCTCATATGATTTCAGTGGCATCAATATCATCTCGTTCACAGCAGGTGAAATGAGTTCAATGTACTTTTGATGCCATTTATATATAGGAATTTATTGTGTGTGATCTATCTCCTAGGACCTCATTTTTTCCTTTTATGTGCTAGTTCTTGTGAAATTACTACCATACACAACTTGTTGGTTGATCCTTTTCTGCTTTGAAAATGGCCCCTTTTAACTTCTCCAAAGAATTCATTCTTCTTGTTAGTTTTTGATCGATCCTTTTTCTGGAAGCTTTTATCAGAGATAATCGTCTTCTTATCTCGAAGTCATTCTTCTTTGAATGTCTTGGTTACAGCTTACTGGTTATAAATTCATGTAGGTGTTTCCTGAAGCACTTCTTGTCCAAATTTTGAAAGCAATGTTGCATCCGAATGTTGAGACACGCGTTGGAGCACACCAGATATTTTCAGTTCTTCTCATTCCAAGTCCTATTAATCAGCACCATGAAGTAGCTTCAGTGCGATCTGGTTATCTCCATGAACCGCAACAGTGGCATTCAAATGCAGCATCTACCACTTCAATTACAGCTCTGCTTGAAAAGCTCCGGAGAGACAAGAATGGTGTCAAAATGGACAAGAGTAGATATAATGTTCACGATGAAATTAGAGGAAGGGACTCCGTAGAAGATGACTGGAAACAGGGCCATACCCCCAAAACTTCTTCTAATTTTTATAAATTAAGTTCTATTATTGAGAGGACAGCAGGACCCACCAACTTGGTTGATGTGGTATGCAGTTTTCTTGTTTTACATGTTGAATGTGTGTGTTAGCATATATGTAGTTATCTATACAATAAATCTGGTTTACTGATTATGCAGGAACCTTTTGTTATGAAGTTCACCGAGGATCAAATTGTGCAGTTGCTTTCTTCTTTCTGGATACAAGCCACTCTTCCTGATAATTTGCCTTCAAATTTTGAAGCTATAGCTCATTCTTTCAACTTAACACTTATTTCGTTGCGCTTAAAGGTGAAATTTTCAACACATGCTTTTTCCCTTTTTTTTTTCTTTTCTGGTTTTTTCAACACACGCCTTTTTCATGAAAAAGACTGTTAATAGATTCTTGGACTTGTCATGGTACAGAACCCAAATGACAAACTCATGGCCCGCTTCTTCCAGCTTCCCTTGTTTCTCAGGAATCTGTCCTTGGATCCTAACAATGGTATAATGCCTTCTTCTTAACAGTCTTGTGAAAATTGACAAATCCAAAACGTGTAACTAATAAATTATAACCTCTTGTCAGGGATGTTGCCTTCAGTGTGCCAGAGATCAATCCTTGTTATGTCAACGGGCATGTTGATGTTTGCAGCTAAAGTATATAATATTCCTGGTTTGAATGATTTGCTGAAGACCTTAATCCCTAATGATGTGAGTGCTGTTTGCCCACTGTTATGTTTTTTTGCTTGTATATTTAGAGGATGTAACTTTTCAAGTTGTTAAAAGAGATGTTAAATTTCTTTCCAGAGTTAATTTATTTCAGATGTCTCATCAACAAAATTGATTTTCTGCAAATCAGGTTGATCCTTATATGGGCATTGGTGATGACCTTCAAATATACGTAAGGCCTCAGGCAGATGTGAAAGAATATGGATCTTTTACGGACAATCAACAAGCTACATCATTAATCTACGAGTTACGAAACAAAGTATATGAATCTGACAAGATCATATTGGATATCATAGTTCAGAATTTGTCTACCATCATTGAGGTACGGCCTTAGTTGATGAGATTTTCTTCCCTGTCTAAATTTTTCTCTTTCATTTTCTCTTTGCTAACATGTTTATCTGTGTGTTAAGGTGGAGGCGGATGACTTAGCGAAGCAACTTCAAGAACCATTCACACCAGATGATGCAATCATGTTTGGCCCACAATCAATACTTGCCTTGGACCATAGTCAGATGATTTCCAATTCCAAAGAATCACTATCATTCGATGAGGTACTCTTTAAATAATATTTACATGTTCCTCTGGAGGATGTATTCTATAACCTTAAGTCAAAGCAGCCACAGCAAATGGCAACAAGCATTGTGTATTATGTAAGAAAGGGAGAAAAAAGAGAAAAGATTGCACATAAAGATATCAAGACAGCAGTGATGATTGTTAATAAACGTTTTCTCGTGTTGCAGGACATTGCAACGAATTCATTGGTCGAGGATGATGCCACAAGTGAAGCATCTGTTGCTAACCTCTCTCGCTTCATTCCCAGAATGCCTACTCCATCTCCTACCTCCCACATTGTCAGCATTGGGCAGCTTATGGAATCGGTGATCTCTTTAACTCCTGGCCTTCGCCCCTAAAATTATCTCTCTCCATCCATTATGATTTGAAAATTAGCACATTTGTTCATTATTCAAAAACTCAAGTAAGCGTTTTCAGGCACTCAAGGTAGCTGGTCAGGTAGCAGGATCAACTATCTCAACATCACCCCTCCCATACAATACCCTGGCCAGCCATTGTGAAGCTCTTGGCTCCGGCACCAGGCAGAAGCTATCCAATTGGTTGATCCATGAAAATCATTATGCTAGAGCTACCAACAAATTTTCACCGGCATCTCCTGCGGACAGTTACTCGGCACTTGAGAAAGTAAGCATTTTCACATACATAAGCTCTGGTAAATTCCCAGTACTCCAGATAACTGGTAGTCATTGAAAGCAAACTAATGGACTCAACATATATCTACTTAATGCAGATAATCAGCGATGAGCCTGGTGAAGGATCTGTGATGCCACAGAATGCATGCACCGCAATGAAGCTACCTCCTGTAAGCCCTTTTGACAACTTCCTCAAAGCAGCTGGATGTTAAAAGAAGAGAAGCCGCTACGCATATTCAGTGTCTACTTAATGTTGTAAAATCTTAGGCAGTGCTTTAGAAGTTGTAGGCTGTAATCGTTTTGATTTTGAACTTGAAACGTGTCAAGGCTTGCATGCCGTGACATGCTCCCATTATCCCCTGTAGTGTATTCTATGCACCAGCATATGAACTTTTAGGCCTAATGCCAGAATTAGCATAGCCACTGGCACAAATGATATTCCTCCTCTCTCCCTCTCTCTTTTTAAATCTTTTTTTATTAAAACATTAAAAAAAAGTGAAAAAAAGTCTCAATTCAAGTGGATGGGTTGGAATTGAACCTTAATAACAACAATTACGTGTGTTTATTTCGCAGATTGGAGAATTGGAATTTGAAGTTCGAATTATTTGCAGCGCGAATTTCACAAAATAAGAGCGGAAATTAGAATTAATTAAGTGGGATCTGCATCGAAATTGGACTGGGGAAAGGAAGACTAATTCTGAAGGAGCTGGGGATTTTTGAGGAGTACTGATATTGCTTTTATCAAAATTTTAATATGTCGAAACTGTCCTTTCTTGAAATTAAAAATATAAATAACAAAAAAAAAAAATCAGTAAACTCGTCATTGCCACCGAACGTCTTCGTTGTCACCACTAACAGCTCCCTCGTCACCGGTTGATTAGCGTGTTGTCTCTGCCCGGGCAGCAATCACCGGCAGATGATGTGTCATGGACAGCAGCTGTGTGACATTGTAGAAGTCGAAACACCAGCAATAGTAGCCTTGCGTCACCAATTGCCACCAGTTACAATCTGATGATGATGTCCGTTATGATGATGATTTGTTGTTACTGTTGTTGATGATGATTGTGACTGTGATTATGATTATGATGATGATGATGATGATGATGATGATGATGATGATGATGATTATTATTATTATTATTATTATTATAAAAAGTATTATAACTACTTAATATTAATGTTAATAATAATATTAACGATAACATTATTATTATTATTAATCATAATTAATAATAATAATAATAATAATTTTTTGGATAATAATAATTATAATAATTAAAATATAAAATAATAAGGGTAATTTTTACTTTCCTCTTTTGAGTTTTGAGTTTTTTGCACTTAAATGACAAAAATCCGTTTATTAGTGAAAACTCCCCTACCATCAGTTAATTTTTGTGGTTGACTGTTAGTGATAGTTAAAAATTCTAAAATGCCCGTGGTTGGATTTGTACACATCTGAAACATTTGGCGCCAAGTTTATAACAACCATAATATTATTATTATATCCTTAAATATGGGTTATTTACAATTGAATTCAACAAATAAAAAGACAATTGTAACCCTAACAATAAATCATATAAACCAAAATACTACTTCAACATCATAATACACCACACTGCAATACCATAAAACAACATAAATAAATGATACATATATTAAAGAAAAAACTAAAATGTAATAAATATCAAATGCAAACAATATGTAATTATAATACCAATGTGCAAATCAGCCTAAAACAAGTGAGAAAATAATCCATTAATTACATTACAACATTAAATAATATTCAAGGGTGTTTAGTATTGTTTCTCAAAGTTAGTTTTCTATTTTCAACAAACAATCGTGAAAAAAATGATTTCCGAAACAAACATTTTGTAAATGACTAAGTGCATCTGGATAAATTTTTTTTTTCTCGTCTTTTTAAATAAAAGTTGAAAATGTCTTTAACAATTTATGGACTTATAATGTTGTTTGATAACATATGCTATGATAAGAGTATTATTACTTCAAAGTAAACAAATTTACTCCACAATTCTACAAATCTCATCAAAACCATGTCAATTAACAAGAAATCAAGCACCCACTCGACATTTTTCATTTAGAGTATTATCAAAACGCTCCAAATTAGGCCCAAAAAAAAAAAATTGTAAGAGACTAACCTTTTGTTGGCTTCAACAAAGTGATTTGGATTCTTGGAGCATCGGCGAAATTCAAAGTGATATATAATGCAGGTCTTGTGTTTCTTAATCACTTTACACAAGTAATGGATACAGCTCTACAATAAAGAAGATTTTTTTTTACCTTTTAAACAGAGCTGTTAATTGTGCTTGTCAAAAGAGAAAAGGCCACAACCGTGCTTCATGAAAGAGAAAATGACACTTTGAATTGTTTTATAAATTTTGCTTTATAAATTAAGACACAATTTTTCAAATTGATTTGACAACTCACTGGCTGATGTCAACCAAAAAGTGTAAAACTTTTGCTTGAAATTACCAAAGTGCCCACAACTAATTACCAGAGAATTAACGTTTGCAATTTGTAGGAGGGTTTTCACTAATAAACGAATCTTCGTCATTTAAATGCAAAAAAGCCAAAACTCAAGGGAGGAAATTAAAAATTACCCAAAATAATAATTATAACAATAGCTAATTGAGTAATTTTTAGCAATTTGTAATAATTGATCTTATTTCGATTATGATTTTAAAATAAGATAAATATGTTAATACAGTCTATTTTAATTTCGATCCCTCCAACTAAAGTAAATAATTTATTTTAATTTTTATTTCTCATTCTAATTACTGATTAATAAGCAATTAATATTTCTAATGTCTTTGTAGGCAAATTCTTAAATCTTGAAAATTAAATTAAAAAATAATTTCTTTTTAATTTTTACTAATAAGGTAATATTTTTTTAAGCATTCTAGACAGTGCCATTGGACCACGCTTTCTTGACGGAGGACCACCCATATTACTTGAGCAAAATGCGGGCTTCTGATCTGCGTGTTTCTCCGACGTCGTATTATCGCTAACTCCTCATCCTTATTAAACCCAATAAACCCGTCACCCCCCAGCCCCAGCCCCCGGGTGTGTTACAGAGTTCGTTCAAATTTATCAGGTTCAATTGAACAGAGGAAGCTGGTGTTTAATTTCCCTAAACAGTGGATAATTAGCCAATCACTTATCGGCTTAAGTGCTGTTGTTATTGTGTTAATGAATGGTCAGTAAGCTCACCAACATCAACGCCATGCTTGTGGCCTTTCATGGTGATTCGCAACTCTGCTTTCACTTTTAGGCCATTCCAAAATTTTGCAATACTATATATATATATCGTTACTCTAGCTTCTGCTTGGATATGCTATTGCAACCATTCGATTCTGAATAGTTTGGTATTATTTTCAATTTATAAATAAGATTTTGATTAATAAATTGATATGAATATAAAATAGATATTGATCATTACATTTGATGAAGCTCAGATCAGGAGATGATTTCAGTTTCCAGTAAATAACCTTTTAACATCTGGAATTGATTTTGTTGTTTTTTCGCTAATCATTTTGGTTCCCTTTAATCATTTGTTACAAACTTTTCGGTTCGACTTAGAATTTGTTCATGGCTTGGGTAACAGCATAACTAAACTTGTTACCAGCATCATATGACAGAAAGGAGAAAAGGTGTTTTGCAAAGGGCATGCAGGTATATGATTATTCAACATAAATACGCATGGACTTAAATATTATTGGGTTAGTGTTCCAATCTTATGATTTTTTTTATGATTAGGTATAAGTTCAAATCAGAAGACAAAAATGCATGTGTATTGCATGGCCAAATGATGCTGAAGCTGTTCCAGTTGCTGGCCTGTCACCACTCACAGTAAATAACAAGCCCTCTCCCTTTTGTTCACAAAATCTAGAACCCTAATAAAAACTCAACGTAACAATCACACTCCCAAAATCACATTAAAAGCAATGGATTTTTCCCCGTTTAAGCAGGACATTGATGAGCTCATTGATGAATTTGCTCAGGTGCCTTTTATTCTTTTTTTTTGTTTTTAATTATTTTTCTTCTTTGTGATACAGTCAGTGTGTGTGTGTGTATGTCTGTGTAATTGTTCTAATATTTGGGAGTTTTTGTGACTCACAGGACGAATTGACAACTTTGGCTGATATGAAGAGAGTGTGGCTGTCCAGAAAGTTCGCATACATTTATGAAGCATGCCCTTCTACCAATTTATCCTTCTTCATGCAATCTTTGTACGCCCATACAATTTGTAAGCTTTGTTATGTTTTGATTCTCTAAATCTGTGTGATGTGTTTTATATGCAATTAAATTTTTGTTGAATGTATTATATATTCCTCTTGCTTTCTTACAGTTCCAGATCCTACAGGTTTAGATGCTTTGTGATCTTACTATATGTACCTATTAATTGAGTAATCTGAAAATTGTGCAGTAATTATAATGTTATTATAAGCATTATTACGAAGTTTTAAAAATCTTTTGAGGGTTGAAATTCCTGTACTCGATTTTTTTTTTCTTTTTTCTGTCTCTGCGAAGCCTAATCTATTCTACTCATATGCAGGTCACATGGTCAGTAATGATTCTTTATCACGTAGACTAGGTGGACTATATTGCCTTTATTGCCTATATGAAACTCAACCATTTAAACCGCCATTCCATATCTACATCTCTTTAGGTATGTTTTCAATCCAAGCTTTATTTTTTTACATAACTCTATTTTAATGATTCTGGGGTACCATATCACAGTATTAATCTGACTTGTGTGGGAAATAGATTGTGGCGTGCCGCGTTCTTATGGTTTTTGTTTGACAAGTTAATGTAAATTATATATATCAATTTTGTTTAGATGAAGCACAAATTAGTCCTATACTATCTATTTGTTATTTACATGTAATAGGTGTTCAATGATTATGAGGGATGGTAGGATAGCTTGATGTAATTTGCCATGATGATTGATGCGTACTTATCTTGGTTTTATTTTTCTCTTATTTCTATTTAACTGACAGGAGAGTTGAAGAAGCTTAAAAAGCTTGTTGTTGAAGCAAAAAATAAGGATATAAGAGTTGTACCTGCTCTAGTGAAAAGGATGCTAGAAAATAAAATTTTTCTATTTGGATCTGTAGACTTAAACGAAAGCTCCATTCCTGAGACAGTGAAGCAGCTCACCGACTTGCAAAATGCTCGTGTGCAAGTTGCATATAAGAAGTATATGTCAAAATATTAATTTTAAATTTATACAATCTTCTCTCTCTCTCTCTCTCTCTCTTTCTCTCTCTCTCTCTCTCTCTGTGTAATCATTTTGTAAATCCACATTACTAACTCCTTGCAATTTGCTTCGTTTGACTTACAGGTTATTTGCCAGCACTCGAATTGAGCATTTTATCCACATGGACTTGGTAAGTTAAATAACTCATAATGAATGGGAGTCTGTGGCACTCTTGGAAAAATTTTTATGTACTCTCACGGTGAAACTATATCTGATATCCATTCTTGTGACCCTCAAACTAGGGTGCTGAAGTTGATCTCAACGTGCTCAAGAAAATGTCAACAGAATATGCAGAGGCTAAGGGACAAGCCATTCAAGGTAAATCTCTTTATTGCTTTTTCTTTTGTTTATTTCCTCGGTGCAGTTACAAAATGACTAGACAGATGATATGCAAATGCGTGTTATATGTTAATACCATGAAATCAGACATTCTATTGTCTTCCTGTTTTGGAATCTTGTGACAGTTATCTCTGACCTCCTCTTTAGAGGAAGAAATAAAATGCTTGGAAATCAAGATATTTTAACATTTGTTTACGAAATTTGTTCATGGATGAATATGACGATTGAGGAATAATCTGATTATTGTCAAAGTAGTTCAGGAAATCACCAACTCCTAGTTGAGCCTTCAAAATAAATATTTACTGTGAAGGCATGACTTCTTACTTTCTCTTGCCCTTGCACTTGCTCCCGAATCACATCACAGTGGTTTCATTTTCACTGCCTGAGTATTGGCATTGCAAATTCTGTTCGTTTCTTTCTAATTTTGTCAATCATCTAACAATATCCTTATATTTGCGTTTCAAATTAATTTCTTGTTAAAGAGGCTAGTGAGGTGGTGGATGTCCAAAATGTTAAGCATATACAAGATGATCAGGAATTGATGGGTGACGTAGTGGGGAAGATCGCTGAGAACTGGAATGTCCAAAAAGAATTGTTTTATCAACAAACTCGAATGGACCAGCAGCCTGCAGCGGCAGAACAGACACAGCTACAAGTGAATGATGACGAGCAAGGTGGTGATGAGGATTTTGGACAAGAACTGGAACAGCTACTATTTCAAGCTTAATCTGGAAGACCATTAGCAGGAATCTTGAAACTTTAAAATGCAGAGCCCTGTACAGTCCAGTAGTAAGTCCTCAACTGAGAAAGTGTAGATGGTTGGCTCTTTTTTTATTTGCGATCAGAGCATTTCTGATTTTATTGAACTTAAAAAATCCCCTGATTTTGTTGATTCTGTCAAGAAAGATACATATGTGCTGCGCTAGGTTAGGTTCTATGCTGGCTATTTTTTGCACCAACTTATAGTTTGCAAACAAGCAGTAGTGCTGTTTTTGCTTAAGTTTCATAGTTGATGTGATAGTGTAGGGCGGAGCTAAAAGCACTATACCATTTTTGTAGTGGAACGAAAGATGGTGCTTTATTTTCTGTATAATTTCAACTGAGGATAAAAGTTTGGTGATATAGCACCGCTCCAGTAAAATTTCTTGAGAGTGGGGCTTTTAACATCCCTCTAAAGTGCTTGTAACACTCTTCTTGAATTTTATTTTCTAAAATACCTTTAGTTTTAATTTATAAAATACCACATACAAAAAAAAAAATTAACCATTCTTACACAAATTTTCACGCTTGGAAAAAGTATATTTTTTAATTTTTTATTATAAAATGCATATAAGTCCTAAAATCTTTAATTATTTTCTTTTAATTATATTACTTATATATGCATAACCCAAAACTCTTACAGTTTTCTTTAAAAGAACATTTTTCATATAAAATTTAAAATATAAATATAAATTATGAAATGATGTGGGTGTAAAAGTTATGTTAAGTGTTTAATTGAATTCTCATTCAAAACAAAAAATAATAATAATAATAATTTATCTTTGGTGATTTAAGTAATTTCAATAAGAAAGTGGCCTTTTGAGGTATTTGTGAGGGGTGTAAAGAGCCATACCTTTCTTCCAAACCCAATCTGAAACCTGCCCAATTGATCCTGTAAGCCCAAATATTCACAGCTTTGACAGCAATGAACGATCCCCCAACCCAACAGCACACCAAGTCAGCATTCACGATACGCAACCGAGCAATCCTATTCCTAGCCCGAAAACAAAGCACCATAGACATCAGGGCTCCAAATTCTGTTCTAACACAGCACGCGTGCCAAGTCATTAACGACAAACAGCACTAACAGTTGCGGACTCTTGACGGTTAAAAGAGAAAATGATTTCTCCGTCCTTTTCTGGTTCTCTCTCTGTCTCTCTGACTCCATTTGTTCAGCCTTGGGTGCATCTCTTCTTTTCCCTCCTTTTTTATTTTTATTTTTATTTTACTTTCCTTCTTAGACAGTTAAACCACCTCTGGTCTTCTCTCGCTTTCTTCTTCTTCTTCTTTTTCTGTCACTAAATTTTGAAAATGTCTTCCACAACTCCAATTAACACCATCATCAACGCTTGCTCTTCTCCTTCACTTCCAAAACTACACCGTTTCACTCCCTACATTCTCTCCGCTTCAAAAGAAAACCTCTCCCTTTCCTTTCCTTTTCTTCTTCTTCTTACTCTGCCTTCTCCTCCACGTCGCCGTCGTCGTCATCATCACAACACCAAAGTATCACGCGCATCTCTACCGCACCTGTAGAGTACGCGCCTCCCGCTCTTGACTTCAATTTCCACCAAGAAATCTCCCGCCTTAAAAAAAAAAAAAAAAACAACTCCGTCGGAAACTCACCATTTCTACAGGCTCTCAGTTCTCGAAGCCGATTCCCGCACTAAAACTTCTTCTTTAACGATAACAACACAAGAACTACCTCGCTAGGCTTTTGACTTCCTTAAATTTTAGAAGCTTACCAGTTGTTTTCAATTAAGTGCGTAATTGCGGCGGGTCAAGAGCACCTGCTGAATTTGGAGACTGAATATGTTGAGAGCGAAGCGAGGAGTGATATTAAAAGCGCACTTTATGCATTGCCGGAAATTCATTGAGAGATTGGACGTTAATAGCAAATTGGCAAGTAATTAGTGAAAGCAAAACGATGCTGTTTTGGAAAATTGATCGAGTAAATTTTGGTCAAATTGAACAGTTTTTTTCTGATTTGGTGGCATTATCGGGTTAGCTAAATTTCCCTCTCTCTTTTTTAAAATTGCAGTTGTTTCTATTTATTCAAACATACATTTTAATTTCCTTGTGAATGTAATGTAAATGACATGCTACAGATATCAGGTGGAGGTGCTCAATCAAAATTTGAAAGGCAGACTACAAAATCACAGCATGTACATGAACCAATGGAATGCCGATTTTTGGAAGATCGTGTTTCTAGCGGGCTCGATCTATCTCAAAACATGGAGTGTGCGGCTCAAGCAGCTCTGTGGGGAAGTGAGGTCTGTGCCTAAATTTTATTTTTTTTCCCTGTTAATGTTGCCAGATAGTATATCGTTTTTTTGTTTCTTGAATAATGAGAAGTTATTTCTTCCTGGGGGTCAGCCAGAGCTGGGGGAAATTTACCCTCTCGGAGGCTCTGCCAATAGACTTGGTCTCATTGATCCTGAAATGGGTGAATGTCTTCCTGCTGCAATGCTTCCTCCTTATTGTGGAAGAACAATTGGACAAGGTATTATTAGGGATCTATCAGATAGATAGTCCTGTTGGAAAGTTAAAACACAACGATCAGGAATCCTGTACTGTTGGTTTCATGTCCAGCTTGGTGATCGAACGCTTTTCTGAAGCTGTAGGAAAGCCAAAATTATCAACCGTTCTGGAAAAAATCAGTTTTTTGATTCGTGCATTGCGTGGAATTACATTTTCTCAACATAATCCATTTTGATGTTGTAAAACCATATGAAGAAATGGATATATATTGAAATGCTTCAATTGCTCAATTAATTTCTGCTTTAGTAAATTACTAAAACCTTCTTTACAATTTTCTCATTTTTAAACACGTAATTGAATGGAGTGCAACCTTCCTAGCTTCACTTAAGAGTATGCTTCAAGTTTTGGATTTTGTACACAAATTAAAAGCGAATCCATAGCATATATCATTTTATGGAAATTTTATCCCTGACATTTATCCTTATATTCACTCTGATTGCAGTGAAGTGTACTTGAATTAATTTATTGCTTGAATGTTAGTTTTGTTAGCTTCTTTTCTTTTCTTGTTATCAATAAATGAAATATGAGAGACGGTCAAAAGGAATATTATTGCTTGCCTTTGACCACTTTCGGATGATTTCCCATTCCAAAGAATCACTATCGTTTGATGAGGTACTCTTTTAAGTTATATTTACGTGTTCCTCTGGATGATGTAAATAGCCTGACTCAAAGCAGCGACAGCAAACGGCAGCCAGCATTGTGTATTATATGCATGAAAGGGAGAAAAAGGAAAAAAAGATTGCGCATAAAGATATCAAGACAGCAGTGAAGATTGTTAATAATGTTTCTGGTGTTGCAGGACATTGCAACAAATTCATTGGTCTGAGTATGATTCCAAAAGTGAAGCATCTGTTGCTAGCCTCTCTCGCTTTATTCCCAGCATACCCACTCCAGCTTCTATCTCCCACATTGTCAGCATTGGGCAGCTTATGGAATTGGTGATCTCTTTAATTCCTGACCTGCACCCCTAAAATTATCTCTTCATTTTCATTATTCGAAAACTCAAGTAATGGGTTTTCAGGCACTCGATGTATCCAGTCAGGTAGCAACATCACCCCTCCCATACAACACCGTGGCTGGTCATTGTGAGGCTCTTGGCTCCGCACCAGGCGAAAGCTATCCAATTGGTTAATCCATGAAAATCATTACACTAGAGCTATCGACAAATTTTCACCAGCATTTCCTGCACAGTTACTTGGCGCTCGAGAAAGTAAGCATTTTCACATACATAAGTTCCGTTGATTCCAGTACTCCAGATGATTGCTGGTCAACAAAAGCCAACTTATGGACTCAAAACATGTATCAATCTAAAAATGAACTATGCTTTGTTCTAACTGGCTTAACCTACTTAACGCAGATAATCAGCAGCGATGAGCCTGGTCAAGAAGCTTTGATGCCACCGAATGCATGCACCGCAATGAAGCTACCTCCTGCAAGCCCTTTTCACAACTTCCTCTAAGCAGCCGGATGTTAAAAGAAAGAGAAGCCACTGTGCATTTATTCTGAAAAATCAACCATGCAATTAATAATTATATTTAATTAAATTAAACATGACATATATATATTAATTAAATATAATACCTCTAATGTTCTCGAAAATTTCTCATGCTTTAGAAGTTGTTGACTGAAATGCTTCTGATTTTGAAATGATGTCATGGCTTGCATGTCAATGCCTTGCGCCCTTTATTCCTCTGTAAGACTGTAACGTATTCTATGCATCAGTGTACTTACTTTTAGTATAGCCATTGGCAGTTTGATATTCCTTCTCTCTCTTTTAATCTTTTTTTGTTAGTACATGAAACAAAGAGAGAGTCTCAATTCAAGTAACTGGGTCGGAATTAACCTTAATAACAACAAATAATGTTTCTAATGACTTTGTTAAGCAAATTTGTAAATCTTAAAATTAAAAAATATTTTTTTTTTTGTTACTAATAAGGTAGTATTTCAACAACCATTCAGCACATTGCCAATAACCCAAAAAAAAAAAACCAAATGATTAAAATAAAATAACTTTCGAATATGATGTTAGGGGTCCGCGTAAGTTACATTCAATGTAACTTACGGCCTGTAAAAATTTGTACAGCCCCCTATTCTATGTTATTTATAATTTATTTATAATTATTATAAAATTTTATAAATTATAAAATTTTGTTTAATCCCTTACATTCAATTTTATTTTATTATAATTCGTCCCTTATAATTTTAAATTTCTAAAATAACCTCCATTTATTAATAACTATTATTTTATTATAATTATAAATATAATTATATTTTTAAATAGATTATTATTATTAACAAGAATAAAAAGTATTATAATTAATTAATCTATTAACAATAATTAATAATATTTTTATTAAATTAATAATAATAATAATAATTAACGATAATTATTATTATTAATTAAATTTTCAATAATAACAATAACAATAATTAAAATATAAAATAATAATTATGTAAAAATTAATTAAGGATTTTATAACAATGTTACAATTTTTGACGGCCCGCGTAAGTTAGAAAGCTGAACGCTAAAAGACGCCCCGCGCGACTGGCGCATATCAAACTCGAATAATCGTCTTCTTCAGTTCACTAGTCAGTCGCTAACAAAACCTCAGCTAAAACTCAGAGCTCAAACAAAATATCGACGATGGCCCAATCATGTGCAGCCGCGTTATCTTCAACGGCCATATTTGCCGCTTTCTGTAATCACTTTCCAGCTGAATCTCACTCATCCTCTCTTCGCTTCAGTCCTCTTCGATTAAGGTTCTACTTCTTTTATTTCTTGTAATTGTTCTTTTGGTTTTGGTTATACTGTGTTTGGTTTCCGAGAAAGAAGAAGAAATGGAAAGAAAAATCTCCCTCCGTTTATTTTATCCATTTTATGATTGCCAACCGATATAGAGAAAATAAGACTGTAATTTTGAAGGATTAAGATTAACTTTGGTTCACTTTAATATTCTCTATTTGGCTGCCGAAGACTGAAAAGGGAAAAATTACGGAAAAGGGTGTACCTTTGGGCGTTATTTTAGTGTATGTGAAAATCTATTGAGGTTAAAAGATGAAATATTTATTGTTGTTTGTTAATTGATGAGCATATGTTAATTTGAAGGGTTTGTATTATATTTTTGCAGGAAAATGATAGTATCCAGTAATAGGGAAAGGAAATGTGAAAAATTTGGAGTGAAAGCTGCATATACAAGTGATTATTCATCTCTTGATGATTGTGAGAGTACTTGGAAAGGGATATGGTCTATACGGTAAGTATTGTTTTGTTATGTGAAAATTCAAATGTGTCTAATGTACTAAATAGCAGTGTTATATTATTGAATATATAATATGTTTTACTTGAGAGGAAGAATTTGAAACCGTAACTGTGATGCTGCTTACGTTCTTACACAATCAAGTTTCTAAATGCTAGAGTGTAGGAATATGCTTTATGAGGATCACATTTAGTGGTGTTTTAAATTTTTTTTTTTATAGTTTATATTAATATGCTGCTTCGTCGATAGGAGTACGTAGTTTGAATTATTCAGGATCAGTTATTCTATATATATGGTTGCAATTATGAAATTTTGGAATGGGATGCATTACTATTTTTCTTTTTGTGCATTTTCTTAGCAATGCTGCATATTTTTGTTTACGTATGGTCTTTACAGAAATGATCTGGAAGTTCCATCTTCACCATATATTCCTACCTATGCACAAGGAGAGCAGGGGGGTGGTCCTCCACCAATGTTGTTGGGGCGGTTCCAAAATGTGCTCAGCCAGCTCTTTCAACATGTAAGGACTGAGCATTGGTCTCACCATAATCGATTTTTTGGAATGTAATTGGGTCATATTGCTACTGGAACTTTAGCTGATTATTATATTATTGAATTTCAGAGGATTATCCGTTGCGGAGGACCAGTTGAGGATGATATGGCAAACATTATTGTGGCACAGCTCCTCTATCTTGATGCTGTGGATCCAAACAAGGTAAGTGTTTTGGTTTGCATGGATATATGATGTACTAAAACAAATTTGATTTTGTACCATCTGATGGCATCATAGCAACTGAAATTAAAAACAGAGGATTATGTTCTATTATGTTCGTTTTCTGTAGGCAATCTGACATAATTTCATTCGCACACCACATATACATTTTTCTCTATAAATTTTCAATATCTTCTCACCCAAGCCTTACCGCATATTTTATTAAGCATCTCTATGTTTCTCCAACTAATGTACATCTTACCTCCTGAACAGGATATTATCATGTATCTGAACTCTCCTGGAGGATCAGTGACGGCTGGTAAAATAATTATTCTGTTTTCTTTGCTTTGTTTGCTATTTGTTCTGTGGTTGGTGTTAGTCTAATCTGTTTGTCATGTGACAATCCCCAATAGGTATGGCCATTTTTGATACAATCAGGCACATACGACCGGATGTTTCCACTGTATGTGTTGGACTGGCAGCCAGGTAGTTGAAAATAGCCATAATATTTATGGATTTCTCTCGTTTTTGGATCACTTACAAAACCAAGGGCTGCAAGCAAAGTTTGCTTCTAAATTTTTCATTCCAATAGTCTGAAGCATTGTGTGTAATGCGCACGCGCACACTGCTACTATGGCCTTTTGGTGCAGCTTGCTCAAACAAATCCTTAAAATTTTCAGAATAAAATTTACCTGTATCGAATATTGCTAATCTGCATATTTTTCTTCCCATGACAGTATGGGGGCTTTTCTGCTTAGTGCTGGCACCAAAGGCAAGTACTTGTGTTTTTTGGCTTGGTTTTTGTTAGTCATTTTTGTTTCATGAAAATCCTACTTTTGAAACTTGTAGTAACTTTGTGATGTGACTGATTGTCTTTTGGTAATTGTTATACCAAATTATGAAGGGAAAAGATACAGTCTTCCAAACTCAAGGATAATGATCCATCAGCCTCTTGGTGGGGCACAAGGAGGGCAAAGTGATATTGATCTCCAGGTACATATCATGGCTTATTTTCTTACCTTAGCTTTTTAGTTTCATGCATTTGTTTCTCCATGTGAGTGGTCTAAATCAAGATTTTAACTAATTCCAAATTAAGTTGCACTTGTTACTATTTGGGTTTTGCCATTTAAGTTATAGACTTCAAATTGGCTCATCGAATTGGTGAATTTACATAAACAAGGTCATCTATGTGCTTGGCATGTAGAATCTACAATCTGCTGCTTGGTTCTTTAGTTTTCGTTAGTCGAGCAAGAGAAAATACAAGGAAATGTGTTAGTTTTTTTGGCTTCCTCGTATTTATTGTTCCAACGCTATGGGTTCAGAGCTTCAGCAAAGGTGCTCAGAGATGAGAATTCATGTTGGTGGCTTGAACTGATCATGGCAGTTAGATCTGTCGTGTTCCCTATCAGTGGTATGGAACTCATATATTGCCAATTTGATGGGAGAGGAAGATAGTTGAAAATTCATGATACCCCAATGTATATTTATATGATGGCTGCATTTACCACCCCCCCCCCTCTTTTTCTTTTGCATGCCTCATACTGAGCAACGATTTTCCAATTATAATTTTACGTCCAGGCAAATGAGATGCTCCATCACAAGGCAAATTTGAATGGGTATCTGTCTTACCATACTGGTCAAACCCTTGAGAAGATCAACGAGGACACCGATCGCGATTTCTTCATGAGTGCAGAAGAAGCTAAAGACTATGGTCTTATAGATGGTGTCGTCATGAATCCGCACAAGATTCTCCAGCCAGTAGCAGCTGCTGCTGGTCAGTGAAAATCAAGCCAAGTGCGTCAACTTAACTTTGTAACCGTAGCTTTCCCATCCAAAGGTTTTAGTTTTAGCATTTCTATCAGATACATAGTCCAGTTGGAAAGTTAAAACACAATGATCAGGAAACCTCTACTGCCTGTTTCATGTACAGATTGGTGATTGAATGCTTTTTTAAAACCGTAGGAAAGCCAAAATTATCAACCATTGTGGGAAATTTCAGTTTTAGGATTCATGTATTGCATGGAATTACATTTTCCCAATATAATCCATTTTGATGTTGTAAAACCATATGAAGAAATGGCGACACAAGCTTCATATTGAAATGCTTGAATTGCTCAATTAATTTCTGCTTTAGTAAATTACTAAAAGCTTCCTTCCTTCTTTACAGTTTTGTTATCATTGAACACGTCACGGAATGTAGTGTAACCTTCCTAGCTTCACTTAATTGAAACTAAGGCCACGTTCGGATGCTGGAAAATAAGGTTGGAGAGTAAAAGTGAGGTGGGAATTAAATTCCGTTGAATTTTCAAAAGATCATGTTTTTTTTTTTTTTCTATTTTACCCTCATTTAATTTGAATTTTCTAACTTTATCTATCCCTAAACAAATCTATAAAATAAAGAGTATGCTTCAAGGTCTGGATTGTTTTGGACACAAAATTAAAAGGGGATGGCATGGCATATATCATTTTACAGAGAATTTTATCCCTGTATCTGTATATCCTTATATTCTTCCTGATTGCAGTGAATCTATTGAATGAAGTGTGCTTGAATTAATTTATTGCTTTGATGTTAATTTTGTTTATCTTCTTCTTCTTTTCTTTTCTTGTTATGAATGATGATGGAATACAAGAGATGGTCAAAAGGATTATTATTACTTGGTGACATTACACGATGGGTCTCCCAACACCATGTATCGGAATTGCCCTCCAGACATATCACGATGTCTGCAGCAGCACCTGAACATGATCAGGTAGGCACGCACAGTTTTAATTTTATGAGAAAGGAAAGCGCCCCAACAATCATTCATTTTATTCCCCCACCAGATTCTTCTTTTTTAAGGCTCCATTTGGTATTGGAGAGCAGTTGTGTTTTTCGAATCGTAACTGCACACGTGGTTAAAACTTTATTTTACCTAAAGGATTAGCCAAAAAAAAAATATAAAAAAAAAAAAAATCCTGCGGGTATGGGTCCGCAAGGATCCGTATTGGATATTGAGTTTAATTTTACCTTGATTAGTAAAAAAGATTGGGTACGGATATAATTTTTTATATTCGTTGGTTGGTGGTTGATTGAGCCAGTCAGGTACGGATGTAAAACATTAATACTCGTACCTGCTCACTATATATGTTTGGCTATTGACTTTTTTTTTTAATATTAATATTTTTAAAGTTAAAATTAATAGCTAAATCAAATAAATATTAAAGTAAAAAAAATTAAAACTCTAAAAAGAAAATATTAGCACCTAGCAGCTTAGCAATTTAGAACGACCGTCTAATATAATATTGTCTTAGATATTTACTTGGAGATTTTTTAGTTGTTTAATAGACTTGGCATCAATTAAATCATAGAAAATTTTGTCCTAATTAGAAATAAATGACGATAGAATAATGTTCAAATCGGGGTTAGTTAAAAGGAGTAAAGGATGGACAAGGAAATGCCAAAATAGAGACTTTTATTTTCGATCCAAATACTCAGTAATGCATAGATTAACATTGAACTTAACAATCATCAAATTATAATTAATATTTACCTAAAATTGAAAAAGATTTTTTAAAAATATTTTAGAATAAAGTGCTCTATGTTCGTCTAGAGCTGAATAGTTAAGGTATCTTATATGTGTGTGTGTGCGCGCGCGTTATAAAGTAAAAGAGGATATAAGAGATAAAGAAAGGGGACGTTTATCTGTAATTTTATCAGAGAATTCTCAACTCAAACTTGTTAAAACCCACAACAGATACAGGAGACCGATAAATCATCTACCAAATGGATACAAGTATGAATACTGTAATCTTTGCACAATACACAACTCGTTGCTATCCCTAATTTTACCTAGGACTACTTGACAAGAAATTATGATAACTTATTGGAAGTCAACACCTCCTTATCTCATTGTTGAGGTCAAAGGTTCAAGTTTTTTGATATGATTGTATAAGTATAATTTCTTTTAACTTAGGAGTAAG
>NW_006262201.1:33995308-34046552 GCF_000493195.1 Citrus x clementina | reverse complement strand
TTAAACTTTCACCTTAAAAATTATAATTATCGTTACCATTCAATTTCACTAACACAAAAACTTCTATTTGATAGTCTGTGTGAATTTGGAGCCACTCATCGGCACCAAAATCCCAAACATAGCCTCAAATCTTTTTGAGATTCAATAATACACATCAAGCTCTTCAAGTTTTATAATGCTAATTCAGATTTTATACTGTGTTAAACATTTCTAATTAGTTTTGAGTTGTGTCTGAGATGTTTCAAATTTTATGTTAATAGCTTGATGAAAGAAACCAAACGATAGAAAATGTCTATAAAAGGTGAATCATGGGTACATGTGATATCAATCAAAACTTTCAGAAAGCATAATATTTCTCATCATATTTGAAACTAATTGGAGGTTTCTGGTGACAAGGAGTCATTAATGGTGGGGCAGTCGAAGCATGCAAAAGCCAAGCAACCCCACAACCACATAATTTGGGCGCATCGTATGGTCTGATCAGCCCATCGAGTTGTGTATGTTCGTTAAATTTATTTGTTCCAAGACATGATGAATTGTCTCGAAGCCTAATCCAGCTTGCTTCTAATTGTCTTTACTCTTTTTGGTATGGTGCCATGTGAGCTGCGGCCACATGCTAATTAAATTCCCCTTTCAACTTGTGGTGGGGCTATATATCGGTCGAGACCTGAATTTTCTATAATAGCAAAATTCAGATAACTGTACACATTTTAATTTAAGAAAACGATACTCAGGCTCGAATCTCAAATTTCAGGGGAGCAAATATAGATCTGTCATTCAATTTTGTGATATACATAAAATCTTTCTACTTTTGCATTTTACATTTTGGTTAGCTAAACACTGAGTGTCAAAATAGAAATTAATAGAATAATAATACTACATATTTTAAAATTTCATCTTAAATGATGTCGTTTATAATGTGTCATTCTAATTAATAATTTTTCATAAAATTTAAATAAATTAATTATATTATCTCATTAACTAATGAATGAATGTCATATTATTAAAAATATTTATTATTAATAATATGATTGTTTTAGGACATATCTTTTTAAGCTTTTCACTTGGGTAAATTTTTTTTTTTTAATATACACTTGGGTAAAACTTGATCATATTGCTATAAATATAATGGGATATTAATTGCTACGACTTCCAAGAAAAACTATAATAGCGCTCAAGCTGCCAACTGGTCAAAATGCAATTTGGAATATGATTTTTGTGAACTTTGTGTAAAAATATGGAAGCCGGGTGGGGTCCTGATGGTAAATTAAAATATTTGTTATAAGATATGTCTATTTATTTTTTAACAAAAGTAATGTGTATTTTACACTAAGGCTCCATTTAATATAGTTTTTTAAGTAAAATTTTTTATGGTAGTACTTTTACTTAAAAAATTTTAATTGTTTGGTTGTCAACAAAATCTTTTATTAAAAATCTATGAAATTACTTTAATAGATAATTTTTTTTAAGTTATGTTATGAAAATAATAAAATAAAATTATCAAATAAGTAGAAGATATTTTAACATTTAAAAAAAAAATTCAAACTCTATTCCCAAAAGCCCAAAATTTAAGTTTTTACTAGTAGATGCAAAATAGCTTATTTAAACTCTAAAAGCTCTACTAAAAAAAAAAACAAACAAACAACAATAAAAATTATGATAAGAGCTTATGAGATTAAATAAGCACTTATAGCCACTAAATAAGTCATGCCAGACATACACTAATAATTTTAAAAAGAGCATTATAAAAGTAGTTATATTGTTTGTGATGTATGTGTGTATCATTTCCTTTGAAATATTGTGAGTTGTGCATCATATTAATTACTTTCACATGATATAAAGCACACAACACCTTAAAAAAAAATGTGTTGTTAATTATGCGACCAATTATGAACATAAAATTCTCTTTTAAATAGATAGGGTTCTCTCTCTTCTTCCCACTAAACATCCAAAAGCATTTCAACTCTTCTTTCGCTGGAAAATCAGCTCTATAAGTTGGTTTTCCTGCGAAACCTTATTTTTTTTCATTTCCTTTTATTTTCTTTACTTATTTTCTTCACTCATATCCTCAGATTTGTGGTGGTTTTGTTATTCCACTCAGATTTTCAATTTTGTGGTGGTATGTTCTTCCACTCAGATCTAAAGATCTGTGGTTGTTTGCTATTGTTTCTCTATCCAAATTTACGGTTGTTAATTTTAGTTTGCTTGGTTTTGTGTTTTATGATGTGGATTTTTTATAAGAAAAGTTTCTACTCTGTAGAAAGTGTTTCAAAAGCAAAACTAGTGATGGATGCCTTTAAGAGACTTAAGAAATGTGGACAAAGTTTTGCAGAAAAGAAGCTGTCTAAAATGCATCACAAGTGGAGTCCCCTCCCTGCTCATGTTGTCAAGGTTCATTTAGATGCAGTCATTAGATGTGACGAGAATATAGCATGCTTGGGAGTTGTAATTAGGGACTCAGATAACAAAATCATAGCTGCAACAATTCAACAAACTCAATTTGGTGAAGATGTTAATTATGCAGCAAGTGAAACTGTAAAATGGGGTTTTCAGGCGACTAGAAATACAGAGTTCCAATCTAAAGCCGTAGAAACGTATTGCCAAAATGTTGCAAGCTTAGTAAACAACAAGCAGGATAGCAAATCAAAAATCTTGTGGATAATTTCATAAATCCAAAGTAACAACAAGGATTTTCAACATGTAAAATGTGTACATCTTTAGATTATGTAATGCTTATGACCACTCCTTAATTAAATTAGATTTAGAACACAATAGTCTTGTTGAATGGCTGGACTCTCTTCCAACAAAATCAAATATTTTCACTGTTGTGAAGTAATGAAAAGCTTACTTTCTTTATCAAAAAGAAAATAAATTATACGACTAATTGATATTCAGCATTGGGTATAAATAACTATCGCTATTTGTGATAAAAAAATATTGAGAGATTTACAAATAAAATAAAAAGCACGTGAAGAAGTTCCGATAATTATCCTTTCGTTATCTTGCTTGGTATCATATCACTCTTTTTGGTTTCATATCATTTATATTATTTGCATGCATATAAAATATAAAATGTGGATACTTCTGATTTTCCCAATCAGTTGCACAAAAATATACAAAAATTATAATAGAAATAGAAATTAAGTGGGCATGAGAACTTTCTCAATTTGGCAGTAGTCGCCATTTAGACCTAGACCAAAAAGAAACAGCAAAGAGACCAAATCATATTAATTTTAAGTATAATCGGATGATCAAGACAAATATATGCAAAATAACTCCATGTGGATTTGACAATTATGTTATTCACAAAAGCACTTTTGAACACTAGGCAGCACAAAATTACTTTTATCTTGAATTGGTATATATCTTAACCCTGAAGATTTTTTTTCCCCTCTGTTTAATTCTCTCATTATGTTCTCCATGAAAGGCTCATAATTACATCCCAAAAGATGGGGATTCTCTTTTGTGTTTTACTGGTGCTTTTGGCCATCTGAATCAAAATCATTTAATTTTAAAATCGATTTCCTCTTAAACAATAATTGGATTATTCCTTTTGCTGGTTTTTATTCAACAAAAACAACAATATTATAATTAAAAGCTAAGATTATGTCGATTAAAATCTAAGGCACCTGGTTATACAACACAGAGCCACTTGACAGTTGTCCGAGTCAAAGATTTGCCCTAATTACATTTCTTACTTTACAGATACCATTAATAATATTTTCTCCCTGCCCGTCTGTCGTGGTAATCTACATTACTTATTGAAACATCCATCATCCCATATTGCTTTCTTTTGCCCTTTTCGCCCTTTTCTTTAAGCAGATATTACTGTTTTCATGAAAATTTTTGATTTGTTTTCTTATTGGGAATTCTATTCTGTTAGAATTGGTCAATTTTCCAGAGCATAATTTTGAACATTTTTAAGAAATTCATCAAAGTTTTTATATTGAAAATCATTAGCTTTATAAGAAATTCACTAATATTTATGCCGGAGAACCATTTAATGAAAAATGTTTCAGGTAGAAAGGAAAAATAAAATTACAATACTTTATAAAATTTCATTGGATGATCCGACTGAAACTATCTAACAATCTTATGTAGTTCTTTCTTTGAGTCTTTTTAATTAAATGATCCCCTTTCTTTTGCTTTCATTTAAAAACCCTTCACCATTGCTTTCAGATATTCATACAACACCATAATAATAATGTTATTTAAGGTTGGATCACAACATAATTACTTAATATTAAACCTATCTATAATTCCCCCCCCCCCCAAAAAAAAAACAAAAAGGAAAAAGCTATCTATGATATGGTACATATGGGAAATTTTAAGATGATCAATGAATGGAGGTATAATATTCTTTTTAGAATATTAAAAAAGAAAATTGAATCGTGTATGTACCTAATTCTTTGTACAAGGAATAAACAGTTATTGCCACTTGTCCCTCTCAAATAATTTAGGAGGGATCATTTGGGATAAAAATGACATTCAAAATAGATCTCATAAGGAAATTATAAAGAGAAATGAGAACATAAAGTGAAATTAAGTTCAAAATAATTTTGGATCTATCATCTATTAAAATCATGATTAGGAACACAAAGAAAAGGATGAAGAATGACGTGTATAGAATGAATGTATAAACCCTACATAAATCTACATATGTGTGCTGATATGAAATTGTGTCTTATGTCCTTAGAGTTAGGATTTAAGATAAAACCCTAATTTTACGTCACCTTAATTTTCAAGAAATATAGGTCCCTTATCAAAAGAAAGATCTTTGGATGTTCTTAAATTACTGCTCACTTAAAAAAAGAAATCTATTTTCTTTAAATCTTAGACTACATATTTATTTCGACATAGAAATATCTTTTTCAAGTATCCACCTAGCACCGGTCAACTCTATACTCAATCAAGAATGAAAAGCTCTCCTAAACAAATAAGTAAGTGTGATTATTGACTAGTTATAGAAAATGTGGAACCTATTATATAGTTGGGCAGTGTGCCAACTCAATTCTAGTATTTGTTTAATGATTTATCTTAATAAAAGGTTTACTTTTTTATTTAAAAAAAAAAAAGAAATTGTGATGGTAAAACTCTAGATCTCTTATTTCACAATCCTAAAATCCATGTAGCATATGCGGAAAGAAAATAAAAAATGAAGAGAACTATATATAAAAGAGATTAAAAATAAAAATGAAATTGAATTATCACATTGGGGATGGAAGTGGGATATGAACAGAAAAAATGGTAGGATGTGTACATATACTGCAAAAAAGTGTGAAATAGTGGACATGGGGCCCACAACGATCAGTGTATTGGCCAATCACACATCGAAAAGTGTTAGAATATTGTCATGTGTTACTTTTTTTTCTCGGTTTCAGATGATGAAGGATTGATAGTTACAGAATTAAGACCTCTATAAATACGGGCTATTTCTAAAAGCAGCCACAGAAACACAACCAAAAGCAACTACAAAAGCAAAACCAAAAATGAATAATTCAGAAACTGTACGTGATGATAGAATCAATGAGCTAAAGAGAAGAGGCCTAGAATGAATGAATGAATGAATGAATGAAACTTTACTGGTTGCTACTATTGCAGAGCGTGCGAGAACGTGCGGTTGCGTTGTGTTGTGTTGAGTCCTTCAAAGCAAAAGCAATTCATATTCTCTCTCTTTCTTCTTGATGGCATAGCACAGGCCACGGGAGGTCTCTTATTGCCTTGGAAAAGAAAGAAAGACTGTGAGGTCTAGTCCCTTTTCATTCAAGTTCATCAAACTTACTCAACTACTGTTTCTGTTTAATATTGTTAAAATCACTTCCAGCCTCAGTTGCTTTTTCTCAAGCTACCTTGTAACTTGTTATTCCAGGTCTCTCTCTCTCTCTCTCTCTCTCTCTTAGGGTTTCTAATATCACCTTCAGCTTCTGATCATCATCATCTCCAGATTCTTTGATCCTCAACTACGTATAAACATATTGCTGAATTTTTTTTCTCACTAAACGAGTCACTGAGATCTTTTCGAAGAAGGGTTTTGTTGATCATCAAGCCAGTTGAAGAAACCCTATCTTGCAGAAGAGTTTTGGCTTTTGATCGGTCATATTGGTTCATATCATCCTAGATAAAAGGTATCGTTTTTTATATTACAGTGGACGGTGCTTATAATGGAAGATTTGTACAACAGACTTGATGATCCCGCAGCAGCTACCGTCTCATATTCATCAGATGATTTCTTGAGAGTTGAAAATTTTTCTCTTGGGAACTTCACTGCTAATACTACTACTGCCGGTGAATTGTACAACCCACCATGTGTTGATTCCATGCTTCAATTCAATAGCGAAATCACTGCGGCAGCTGGTTCAGATAATATTTCTGATGATCTTATTAAGGCACGGATCGCAAATCATCCTCGTTTTCCAAATCTACTATCTGCTTACATTGACTGCCAAAAGGTGACTGATTCTTCAGGTTTCTAATGCACAATTTTCTAAAGTTTTTTTTTTTTCAAAATTTTCCCCTTGATTGTCTTATTTTGTGCTTAATTATGTACAAAAGATTGGAGTCCCCTCCGAAGTGGCATTTCTTCTTGAAGAAATTTGTCGAGAAAATAACACAACAAGATGCAGTAGTGAAATAGGAGCTGATCCGGAGCTTGATGAATTCATGGTACTGTACGAGAAGAATCAAAATAATTATTTAATTAAAATTCATCATTAATTTCAACCAAAAATGCTTTATATTTTTACTATTACTCAAACTATTAATTTGCATAAGGTTCCAAGCATTTAATCTATTTTCCCTTGTTTTCTTGGTTTTAATCATCATGAAAACAGTAACTTCTTTATGATTTGATTGCAACATCCTGTGCATAAAAGATTCTTGTTTCTCTTTTTCTTTGTCTAGGAATCATACAGTGAGGTACTGCGCAGATACAAAGAAGAGCTGGCAAAGCCGTTTGATGAAGCAACTACTTTCTTGAGCAACATAGAATTACAACTGAGTAATCTTTGTAATGGAGAATTTACAAGAACCTTGGATTATCCCTCGGGTAATAATAAACTTTCACTGTTTAGTTTACCATTTTCTACATTATTATTTTATACTGTGCATGTTAAAAGAATAGTTCTTTACGATTTAGTTGAAATTAATGTTTCAAAGCCGTTAAATTATTAATAATGTACCATATAAATGGTTTATTAGTGCTTTCTTGTGTCAAAATCTATAGTATTATTTTTTACCATGTTTAGTGAAAATGACATTCTGCAATCACATTGAAGTAACATGGTAAATGTACTCTATAAATGGCACCAATGAGGAATTTGCGGGTTGTGTCTATAATAAATTATCTATTTTGATGTGCTGTATGCCTGTATGCACTGGGTGAATAATTGCAGAATAATGCTATTCAACATTGTAGTTGATAATTTCTTTATATGTGGGTGAAAGCTGTGAAAGCTCACGGGCAATGTTATTTATTTATTGAAGGCTTGTGACTATTAATGAGCTTGTTCCTTCAAGTCCTGTGATTTGGTTTTTTATTTTATTTTTTATTTTTTATTTTTTATCTGGTTACAATTCTCTATATACGGTACAATATGAAATTTGCTAAGATTTTTTAACTAGAATTTTGTATTAACTCTGATATATTTCTTCTATTATATTTTTTAACTTAAATGCTCACTTTACTGTAACTGTTAATCCTAAGAAAAGAATTGGATTTTTAGACTATCTTATATTTTCACTATCATTTTCTAAGAAAAAAAATATGGTGATTGGTTATCAAGAACTCAGTTGAATATTTTCAATTAGGTTGCATGCTTCAAAGCCAGTGGAAAGCATTTATAAAACTTTACAATTTTAGTAAGCCTGAACTCCTTACTAAAAAACATGAAATTTCTGGCTAGGCACATAAGGTCATAATGAGATGTTAATTGTCGACACTGATCATTGCTTATTAGATTAAGTTCTTGGGTGAAATAATTTAACTAACATAGTATCAGATTCAAGTCGTTGTGCTAGCAGCATGTGCAAATTAACTCTGTTGATCTCAAATATTTGTATTACGATCATTTCTTGGTCTGTTTGTCTCTTCCTGAATATAAATATCTTAACTTTTCAGTTAAACTTTTGGGTCAAGAGTTAAGTGGTTTAACTTAATGTCTATTATTTTTGTTTTTTATTAACTCCTATGTTTTTATTTCAAAATCCAATTGGTGTAATATTAGGAAATCTCCCTGCAATTAAACCAATCTGTGATTCAATGTCTTTGTAGATGAAGCAGCTGGGACCTCAGAGGAAGAATTAAGCTACGAGGAAGCTGAACCACTGGACTGTCAGGATTTTTTAAATGCCAGCAGCGGTCCAGCTGATGATCAAGATATTAAAGGAATGCTTATGCGCAAGTATAGTGGCTATCTTAGCAATTTGAAGAAAGAATTCTTGAAGAAAAAAAAGAAGGGTAAGCTACCAAAAGATGCGAAAACAACACTAATGGATTGGTGGAACGAGCATTATCGATGGCCATATCCCACGGTAATTAATTGCTGGCTATATATATACTTCCATTTTGCTCAATTTTTTTTTTTTAAGGTAACCCATTTTGGCATATGTTAGCATTTGTGCATAATATTGTTGTCCAAAGTTGAAGGAATATATAGTCAATTGTCTTTATGTTTGTATGCAGATTTATACATTGCTTATTTCTAGCAAATTTAATGTCAAATTATAGGAGCTTAGTGCCAAATTACTAATGGTCATATATGTAAGTCTGCATTTTGAAAAACGGGGAAGTCAATATTACAGCAAATTTAATATATATTTAGTGAACGACATTTAATAGCTTTTATATGACTTCAGTTTATGATCGAAGCTAGTAATTTAACTATCATTTCACACAAGTTTGCATCTTATAAAATACAGACGTCCGTATTCAGAAAATTGACTTGAGTAAGTAGATGGAGATTATGTATTTAATGAATGATTGATATGATTGTACAGGAAGATGACAAATTGAAACTCTCAAAGGAGACAGGACTGGACCAAAAGCAAATCAGCAACTGGTTTATCAATCAGAGGAAGAGGCACTGGAAGCCATCCGAAGATATGAGGTTTGCCCTCTTGGAGGGAGCAACACTCGGCGGCAATTACAGCAGTAATGATCGGGGACCCATGTTCTTAAATACTTCAGATTTTAACTAGATCAAATTAATATCAGAATTGACTTTTTAAACTACTTTGTTTATATCGTAGATTCATGTGTCTGTTCAACTCCCGCGTGCATACTTTACCTGTATGTACATAACATGCCTATAGGGGTTTTTTCATCATTAATGTTGAATTATAGAGGAGGAGCAGCTTTTGCTTTGAATTTGAGTCTTTTCTTATAAAGGAATATTTATAGATTCCACGAGCTCAAATATGCTTTTAAGAAACTTTTTCCCTGTGGTCCAATTTGGCGCTACTGTTTTTTTCACCCTCACAATACAGCTTTTAAATCGGTAGGTCAAGATAGAACATTTTCAATTTTGAAAATAGACGACAATTCGTTTCTGTTCACCTCTCGGCGACGACGAGTCGTGTATGTCCTTTAAAAGAAATGATTTCTTGTTTGAGTTGAGCTTCTAACACCCTTTACGCATCTTATAAAAATAAAACCCTTTGTTTCTACTTTTTACGATTTTGACATTATAAATTATTTTATATAAAACAAGAAGCTATCTTTTTAAGGGTCCAGCCACCGTGCACTTAAGACATGGTACCCCTATTTTATCCATATATGAGTTGTCTATTAGATCAAACAAGAATTTACTTCAATGACATTGATATATTTTTCTAAGTTTATCCATAAAACATTTTTTTATAAAACAACGTAGTATCGATTTAATCTATAATAAATAATTTAAATATATAATAAAAGTATATTAATTTATCAATAATATTAATCTATATTTTGGAAACAACATAAAATATATTTAATCAATTATAAATAATTTAAATATATAATAAAAATTAATTTATTAATAATAATATGACCAATAACAATGTAAAAAATTTCATAATAATCAACTATGGTTTAGTATTTAAATATAAATAATAAGAATATACTCTAAGTGTAAATAATAGAAATATATTAGACTTATCCGTAAAATTTTAAAGTTTCTAATTTTTTCACTTTTCAGCAAATAAGGGGGACCGCAAAGTAATTTACCAAAAATTGGGGGTACCATCCCATGCACCCGCTTCATTCTTAAACGCTGTAGAAATACAGATTTTGTTTATGAATGCCATTCCTCAACATCATAAAAATACAGGAAATTCATTTTATGTTTTAATTAACTGTAGAAAAAAGTGCTTAAATAATTTTAAATCATATGAAAAATAAGCCATTACAGTTAACATAAGGAAATGTATTGAATTTAAAAAAAAAAAAAGTTTTCCTTTGAAGAGTGAATATTAAATTCTTTTCAGAGAGAGAAAGTCCAGATCCTAAGGGGTTTTGTTGAGAAATAGGAATAAGATTTGAATTAAGATTATTAGTAATATGAAAAGTGTTCATCATTGTTATATTTATGAGAGGAAATTGAAACTAAAATAAAAATATTATAGGACATAAAAGAAAATTACTTTATAACGTTTATACAATATATATATATATAGAGAAAGTTATTATTATTATTTGGAGAGAGAAAATTAAGATTTAGTGCACTCTAGAGCTGGAGAAATTATAAAATACCTCAAATGTATTATAACGCCTAATCAGAGGGCAAAATGAATGGCTCAGGAATCCAATTTTTTTTCTTTCTTTCTTTAAATAGATATGCAGGAATATTTTTGTAATTAAAGTAGAAAATGGGTTTGATCAGAGTTCTTGAGCGGTGCAAATAGCATGACTCTTCTTGTTTACCTATTTGTGTGAACCAGTAAAGCGGCCACATATTTTTTTATCACTTGGGCGTCAAGTTTTGTAGACATGCAATTTTGTTTCGTGGGCGTCGGGCTTGTGCTATGTGCAGCATTCAAAGTTCAAACATTTAGGAGAGTCTATGATGACATTACGCCATATCATATTATAAATTTATTGATATTACAATAAAATTTTATCAGTCTACCAAAAATTTTTTTTTGTCATGGTGGACTTCTTGATAACAGTTCAGATAGAATTTGATGGTGCATTTATCAATTGTTAATTGGAATGGATTCACATCAAAATAGGTAGGAATTGGAATGAGTTGAAATAGAAATGAAGAATGAGAATTATAATAAGTTGTTTACCTAAGCTATAAGAATTGAAATCTGAATAAGCTGTATTTCCATTGACGTATTTACCTTGTATAAAAATTGAAAAGGATAATTTAAATTACTATTATTATTTTATTAATAACAACAACAATGGCAAGAATAAGAATAATAACAATAACAATAATATAATAATACTTTAATTGATGATGGGAGTGAAATTGTGAAATTTAAGGGGAATAAATGAGATCATGATTTCCAACCACCCATGAAAATCAAATTTTTATTCTTTAATTTTAAAAATATGTAAACTCCACGTACATTATTCTCATTACCCTTTTATTTTAATAAATAAATATCATCAATCATTTTCATTTCGTATTCTAATTCTTCATTCTAAAAAAAAAAAAAAAGGAGTTGTAATAAGAATAAGTGATCGTAATACAAGAAAATGGCACAAAGCAGTTGGGGCTAAAACAGTTGGCTTTAGAAGTTACCCTAGAGTGTTGTGTGTGGTTTTTTTATGGGGTCATTTTGTTTTGCTATCCAACTGATAAGCCTAATTGCTTCCAAGTTTCATTTGGGTATAAACTTCACCATGTCTTTTGTGGGAAGCAGATGTTTTTCAGTCAAAAGACTAAAAAAATTGTATCAACAACAAATCCCATGACCATTTTATTTATTTATTTTCTATGTTTTACTATAATACAATTGACAATGTGGTAAATAAATGATAAATATTATTTTTAATGTTCTCAAAATTAGATTTTACATAAGTTTCTTATTTTATAGCTCATCAGACAGCTCCGTTAATAATGACTTTATAAGTAATTTATGTTCACATATTGACTCTTCGATTAACTTAAAATTAACATTATGTGTTATTTTAAAGACAATAAGATATTATTGATTACACTTATCAAGATGTTCAAGTCTTGTAGTATTGAGAATGCTATTTCAACTCCTATTATTATTTTATTTTCGGATAAGAAAAATCTTGACTAAAACAGTACATAAAAATAAAACTACTCTTGCGTTGAACAAAGCAGAGTGATCGTTAGAAAAGAGGGCAAAAAATATGCAATTACGCACTTCAGAGCTAGCATGCAATGGTGTGGCAAAAGTGCTCATGGCTACCAATCCTCCAAATAATTCTTCAAACCCTGGTAAACGTACCACAAAACTCTTTCCACTATCTCTGGAGTACTGTATAGGATTCGAATTCCAAATCTCTTATATCATATGAATAGAGTCTGTCGGTTGAACCAACTAATACTGGCATATGAAATTATTTCACTAAAGCTTAAAATCAATCTTAAGAGCCAGTAGCTAGCTTTGATATTAATGATAAGCAGCACGGGCTGTCACAAACAAATTAAGTAAAATGACAACTACCATTCATTGATCTTGTAGAACTAACCGCTACTAGCTTGACATGACAGAGCGATTATTCCTTCTTGAAATCAAATACAGATTTTCCAGAGAACGCACCATCACTGTAACTGATAAAGATATCAAAGCATGCCAACATTATGGCATATTTCTACAATTTGCACTGATTGACAAATGAAGCATGATATATTATCGCAACACAACAAAATTGAAGGGCAATTCTCAATTGGACTTTTGATTTGTACATCTCTTCCGCTTCATCTCTAATTTGCTTCAGTCACTGCTTTCCTATCCTAACAAGATAAGCATTCATGTGCACAAAACGAAACAACAATTTAATGCGCCCACATGTCGTCAGCTTATATCTAGAACAGTTAAAACAGTTGACTGTCCTTTTCTTGACTAATTTGTGTTAGATTCATTACGGAAGCCAACTAGCGGACTGCGTATGGCGTCACTCTATCCGCAATTTGTTCTTACACTTATGCCAAAGGGTAAGCAAAATTGGTACAAGCATTTTGCTTTCACGAAAAGAAATTGAGGAAGAAAATTAATGAAAGAAACATGCATTACATACTCACATGTATACTCACGTACGACGGATTAAGATCCTCTTATGATTTAAAGAATCACAAAAGAATTAAAACAGAGAAGAAAAAAAAATCTTAGTTATATATATATAAATTATCAAAGATGAGCTTCTATAATGAAATCTTTCAAGATTAACAAAAGTAAAGCTCACATAGAAGGAAATCAGATAGATTAATTTTAATTTCTCGGGACATAGGGATTGGTCTACAAGGCATTGTATAGTTTATTGAAACATAAGACGCAAAGACACAAAATGATGACATTAACCTGCTACCAGTAGATGTATAATAAGATGTTAGACATACGTGATCAACACGCCAGAAGAGCAATTATAGGATCCAATTCATGATCGGAACGCGAAGAAATTCATGAGAGCTGCTCCTCAATGGCCAATTCATCAATCATGCTTCCATGGTGAAGGGGATTGAAGGCTTCAATCTTGGAACATTTCTTAGGCAGAATTTTAGGGCTAAGCTGATCTTGTTGCTCGAGTGATGGCATTACGTACTTACGCGCAAGTACCACTGAATTGATCACTTCATCAGTAGGATGAAAGACAGATAAAACCTCGAACCCGAGAAGATCACAAGGATCAACAACCGGATAAAGGAAGGCACGAGCTCCATGAGCACTCCTCAGCATTAGAAGAGCACCGGGAGCCATGTACTTAGCCAAATGATCGATGACTCGAATCTTTTCATCCTTGTCCATCCCTACCAGCGCTGCCAAGAAAACGACTTCATAGTCTTTAAGCGCTGATGAAACATTCATTATATCAGTAGTGTGAAAGAACATTCGTGTTGACAAATCAGGGTCAGATGAAACCAAGCTAAGAGCCTTGGAATTGGCCGAAGGGTCAATATCATAGTTGTCGAAACAAGTAGTAGTGAGATGATTAATGGCTAAAACAATTGAAGTCAAAGGAAGAGGGCCGGACCCAATAAATGCAATTTTGGTAGGGAAGCGAGAGCAATGTTGGGTAAGGATGTTGAACTCAAGTTGGCTAAGCTTGATGTAGTTTGAATAGTAAGGGAAAATATTGAGATTGGCAATAGGGTTTTCAAATGAAGCTAGGATAGAAGAGAAATGGGATTCCAAAAGGCCCTCAGCTTCACCACAAAGTCTAATGAGCTTAGACCTAATGTCTTGAACGCTTTGGCAAAGCTTGGTAACATCAATAGGGTAATTTGGTGGCATGCATGTGACAACAAGGTTTGTGAAGAGCATGTTGACATCTTTGCAGGGTTTGAGACTCTCAAGGCCTGAGATTTGCTCATACAACTCACAGACTTTTTTTACCAAAGCATCATTTTGGCAAACCATGTCGACACTATGAGGATATTGATATTGGAGACTCTTTCAAACTTACAGAGCAGAAAAATATTGGTATTGAAAACAACACAGGACCAATTGTGTCAAGGCTTAGGACAAGTTCAAACCTCCAATCGGGTTATTATTTATGGGCAACTGTGGGGTCCACTTTGCAGAGAGCATTGGCTTCCATTGCATTATTAATAGTAACTAGCACCTTTGGTTTTTTTTTTTTTTTTATATTAAAGTGATTTAACTCTACCTTATAGTTGCTGTAAAAAAAATATATTATAAAATAAAAATATATAATATGTAATAAATATAATTTTAATAAAATTAGTAAAAACATAATAAATTTTTCATCATAAAATTATAAAAATCAAATCAAATCAACTTAGTTTTTAATTTACAATAGATAATATTTATCAAATAATTTAGTGCTACACTTTTACGGCTGCTGAACCTCAATTCCAAACAGATTACTTTATCGTGAGTCAATTACTTAGCTTGTTTTTATTACACCGTTTCAATAATAAATCACGTAATTACTTCTTCCAATATGTAATTTTTTTTCTTCAATTCATCCCTCGCCGGCTTCCTGATTTTTTTTGTCCAAAAGTAAGAAGCATTATGAAGACAAAGTAAATGCATAGGTGGTTAAGTTTTAAGAGAAGCATAGGTGATTATGTTTTGAGAGAAGTTTGCATAGTGTTGTCTCTTGTGCATAAAACTTTGAGGGATTGAACTTTTGTGGACCACAAAATAAAGGATACATGCACATAATTTTATTGGGAATTGGAATCAAATTACCTGATCCTAATGCCGAGGCATTTTGATTTCATAGCCGTGGCCTGCAAAACTCACTATCAGTTAGGCATGAGTCCTTCTCCCATCTGCTTTTGATGTTAATTGTGTTACAAACTTGTGATCGAGATTTTTTTTTTTAAATTCTGACCATTGTGATGGAAATTAGAGAAACTTTCTGAATGAAAGCCATTTATATTATTACAAGATACACATATGGTGCGAATCACGACCGTTAAATGTAATTTGTATATGAAAAATAAGAATCTCATGCCTTTTATTTTCACCATAAGAAATTTTATTGTCTTATTAAATGATTCCCACGTATTATTTCTTTTATAGTATTCTTTATCGTGATAGATTACATTTTAGCTCATTCTGAAAGAATTGCTGTTACTTTCAGCTCATGAACTGCTAGAGGAGTGATGATGAAGCTTTTTGTATTATGATTTTGGACCATTTTCTCATTTTTATCATTCTTTAGGGTTTGTGAAAAAGGATCCCCTAAGTTACATACATGTAACTTACAATCCTCTTACATGAATAGTAAATGAGCTCACACTACTCACTATTTATGTGAAAGGATTGTAAGTTACATGCATGTAACTTAGCATTAGCCAGTGAAAAATCATCAAAAATTTGAAATTTATGAAGATTCCCCCGTCCTTATGGTTTCATATTGCCGCTCTTTAAAGTTTCACATTATATCTTTTCTAAAATCGTTAACCAAATATTTTTTTGGTTACTTGTGACAGCAAAACAAGTTATGTAATAATCAATTAACCGATTACCAAGTAAGCCAATTTTCTTGAGTGACATCAAGTGATCGGCATCATTCGGTTCACACTGGATTTTATCAACTTAGCATACATGGAACCCATTTGTCTTATCATATTATATGCATAAAACAGACGAGGAGTTGGGTCCGCTGAGGGCAATGTAAATGATCATCGGTCACATTGAAATGATCAAACCGATTGATAGAGCCATTTTACTTTTGCCTGAATGTTGACATTTTTGTTTATATCCATTTTTTTTTTCAATGATTTAATACATATCAGTGTGTATATCTGAATACAACAGACAACAGTGCTTATTCTAACTTGTAATCTTTCTCGTTCAGAAATGGAAGAAAACAAGTAATGTATTTGTCAAAATTGTGTATAGCCAAGTAATATATTTTGTCAATTGTGAATAGCCAAGTAATATATTTGTCAATTGTGTATAGCCAAGTAATATATTTGTCAAAATTGTGTATAGCCAAGTAATATATTTGTCAATTGTGCATAGTCTTGTAAGTTAATTAATTCAAACTTCCTAGTGTCGTTCTTTGTGAAAGATGCCTTGATTTACTAGGCATTTTTTTGGTTGGTTGAGGCACTTATCTGATTTGATGATTTAGACGACATAAACTATAATATCCAGGAGTCATTTCGAATTTCTCATTAGTTATTATAAATATACACATATTATTATCACAAATTCAAAGACAAACCCATGTAAGCATATTATTATTATTTGATCATCCCATTCTAATTGATGTCACCTATGAGAACATTCAAGATTTCCCATCAATACTCGTGTATAATCGCATTTATGTCCCTTGTAAAAAGTACTCAAGCTCTTCATGCTTATTTTCCTAACAAAATTTAAACATATTTCTATTCTCAAAAATCGTTATTAAAGATTTATTTCAATTTTAAAAGATTTGGAAGATTAAAATACTCTCAAATATACCCTAAATAAGTGGTTTCTTTCAGAAAATCACGATAAAAAATTAACTATTGTTTAATTTTACTTTATCCGAAGCGAATATTTCGTATGCCTTTTATCATTTCAAGCAGGGTTGTGCTTAATTAGTGTTATATCTTTAACTATGTAAATAACCATATAAATAATCTTTATAATCATTAATGGAATTAATGGCAAGTGACATGAAAATGTCTCAATTTTAAGGGGCCCTAGGGTCACACTTTTGGGACCCAAATTTACAGTGACACCTTGACTTCTTTCAGAGATTCTCCACAGTCCACACAGGAAAATTGGATTGGGGAGAAAAAAAAATGAAAAAAAAGAAAGAAAGCATCATCATACAAGCTGTTTGGGGCACCACCACCATCAATTTCTTCTTTACACAAACGTACTTAAATTTTTTTATTCATCTTGATGTTGCCATAATGTAATAATAGACAAGTGCCCTTTACACAATTTGGATGGCCAGTTTTGAAGCCTGTTTTGTTGACATTTCATGTCATCGAAATCAAATAGTTTGAACAAGAAAAAAAAAAATTCTACTTCTCGAGAAGAGATAGAGATGCTTTAATTCTTACCTTTTTTAACCTTTTAGATTCAATGGTGCAAATGAGAGATAATAAATTCTTTTCCACTAGTGCTGCCCTGCCATTGGGTGCTTTTTGCAAGCTATTCTCTTGACCTTTCTTTTATTTATTTGTTTGTTTGTTTTTATAATAAGGATTCAGTGTCTCGAGCATGCGTGGACAAATGCTTTCGCATACTCGAAAAAGCACTCAAAATATGTCTTAGCTTAAATCTGCCGAGTAAAGGTTTAAATATGTATGCAATTAACTAATGACACGTGTGAGATGCAGATGAATAGTTTGGGACAGTGGCAAACAATTCATTAAGCATTTAAGGGAACATTATGTTAAACTTTATTTCTTAGGGATATTATGATTTTACCGCTTATATATTTTTTGATATATTATTTTATTATTAAATTTTTCTTACAAGTATTTTTTTACTTAATATCTTATTTTTTATTATTCTATCACTAAACTGTTAAATTCGACTTAATCTTTAATGGAAGTTATAATAAAAAGTCTATTTTACCCCTAAGCTATATAAGAGCAATTTAACTCTCTAAATTAAAAAAATATAAATTAAATACATACAAAGAAATAATATTTTATCAATTGATTATTTTATATATCTAAAATAATTAATTGATAAAATTAAAAATATTATATCTTATGAAATTCTTAAAATATTGAATTTAATGAAATTCTTAAAATACACACGTGGCATCAACAATTTATTAACAATTTGGTGGTAAAATGATAAACATTGAGACATTATGAGAAAAAAATAATTGTTAAAAGTAATCAAATAATATGTCAAAATATATTAAGTATTCCTTACGCTTGCATTCGTTGACAAAAGCAGCTTGGAATTATACACAATTACAATAAATTCAACACTTTTAGGTTAAAAGTCCAAAGCAATAAGAGAAAGTCAGCCTAGGCCATAAGCATAGACATTAAAGAATGTGCAGATTACACACACACACACACACTCACAGACACACACATATATGTCGTCATTGAAATTCATCTTTTTATTAATTAATCCAATTGGGCCACTTTCACTACTACAAAGAGGACTAAATGCGACTACTCGACACTGAAATTGGGGTACCTTTTTTTGGATAAAGCACTTTCAAGGGCAGAGTAGGATTTTTAGGAAAATGCAATCTAGTGAAATTGATGCCATTATGAAGTCATTGCCTTTGCATGTCATCAGTGGCCTTGGAGAAAAAAAAAAAAGAAATAATTTTGGCCATGATATGTTGGAGTTGTTTTAACATATAACACAAATCATTAAAGTGATAAATAATAAATAATATAATATAACATTTATCATATAGTTATGAAAGATTGTTACACTATAAAACGATTTTAATATAACTGAACTCAATAATTTTTTACTATTCTACTCTGTATAGAAATTTTATAGCTTCTTCAATGCTTAACCCCAATCCCCGGATGGCATGGTAAATTGATTTGTGGAATATATTCTTCCTTTTTTGATCACTAATATAATTTTACAACTAATTGAAAAATTAATAAAAAGAGCATGTTAACAACTTATAGTTGTTTCTATGGCACCACTATCATTTTTCATTTCTAAAGGATCTGCTAGAATTTCATTAGGTGTTATCTATTAATATCTAAACCGAAAAATGAATCGAATCTTCTCTCAAATGTTGGGAGCTAATTTAATTCTTTTGCACACCCAGCAGTAAGGTGGTCCTCAAACTATGATTTCCTTTACACTGAGTTAAAATTATCTAATTATGCTTGAACCACCAATCCCAATCCTTTTGCTACTAACACATCATAGTTTAATGTTCTTATACCATTATACTTCATTTTATATTGTCTAGGAGATGCTCTTAGGCGTACCTTGAGTGATAGTAAATACACTTTGTCCCGCTATCGTCCGAATTCAACTACTAATGGGAAACTATGATTGGCATTTAGTGAAGCTTCTTATCTCCGTCCAAATCTTTAAAAATGTATATCGTCTTGGTAGAGCCCCGCGTCGTGCCCACAGAATGAAATGCTTCAACAATCAATACATGGAAAGGAGAAATTAAAGTGGGTCACTACTATTTGCATGTTGGTTGGTTACGAGTGAAGTCAAAGAAACTGCAGCCACTTGGGGCGGGGCTGTGTGGCAGCCACACGACCACCATGTGCCCGCACACGATGCTTCTGATTCTGATCGCGACGGATCGTGGATAGGGGTCTTTAAGTTTTTTTTATTAGGCCTACAACACCGTCCACAAGCTAACGTCAATGGGCTCTCCTAGCTGTTGTTTTCAAAACAGTTTAGTTCAGTCAATCTTTTGTCCCTTTTGATGATAGCCTTCACAAGCTTTTGCTACGATCTTATTCTCTTTCCATTTTTTCTGATATCATCTTCAATATTGATTAAGCTAGCTGTACTAGCCGTGGGAGTTCTTCAAAGTCATCCACTTAATGGTGCATATGTAGAAGGTATTTTGTTATATATATAACGACCGAAAAAAGTTTGGACTTTTGAGTACTCGTCGTGCAAACACCCTTTTCCGTTGGCTTTGATTATGTGTATCTTTACTATTTCACAATTGATAGCGAGGTACTAATGGCAAGAACATAATACAGATAAGTGTATACATCGAGAGTTCCTAAGATTTTTCCATAACAACCTCATTTATCACAGAGCGTAATTTTGTTATACATACATTGTTGATATTTAAGACTGATAAAAAAAAGTAGCATAATAACCAATGGAGAGAATTTAAGTTTGTGGTTGGTACTTGGTAGGGAAAGAGGAAAAAAGAAGAAAGTGAAAAGGGTTCTACTTTGTCAAAGGAAAGGCTACTTATGTTTGGCTAAGAAGCCCATCACCACCAAGACCCTTGGCAGCGTTATTAGTTCTTTCAAAAACTCTGATTGGCATGGACCATCCTGTTAGAGAGCATGCACACATACGCTAACTAATTCATGAATAATGCAAAATAAAAATAAATGCTTCAGTTGGCCAAGACAAATTCGGATGACTTATAAAACCTTTATCAGTACATGTATACCCAAATTTGAACGAGTCACTAAAATGCAGCTTACGTAGCATCTACAATCAGCATAGTTTTGAGAAATGAAAATTCATGAAACAGAATCTTTCCCTTCATTACAGCTCAGAATTTTCATATGTTTCGGATTCTGAATTCTCATAGAGAGAAGAATCAGATGCCTTGGAATCTTCAGAAGCTTCAGAGTTCCAAAAAGAAGGAGCTTCATTAGCATAGTCTTGAAACTTCTCCTCAACTGGAGCATCATGAGCTTCACTTTCTTCACTTTGAACAAATTGAAGCAAAAAATGCACTCCGTTAACCACATCATAAATCATTAAGCCTATCCTACCGCCAGCCCAACTGCCCAAATGACTACCAACTAGGTAACCAAACCTCCCAAGTCTTTCCTCCCCAAGAAATCCTCCAGCATAGGCGCCAAACAAAGTGCCAGTGCCCCTGATGAACCCTTCTGTGATGGTACCACCATAGTATATTGCTTCAAAAAAGTCCCATCCAGCAGCAATAATGGGGCCTATAATACGCTTGGCTTGCCGTTTTGCGAGCTTTGCTGCCTTTGCTCCTTCTTTCTGAGCTTGTTTGGCAGCATCATTGGAAGACAGTCCCTGTGATAATGCATCAACTACTGCTTTCTCAATTGCTACATTTCTTGCTCTCTCGACATGAGCAGCTCTTATGTTGTAGAAATAGAGCTTTACACCCTCCTTCACTCCACATGCTACAGTTCCGGAACCCATGTCAAAGCAGTTCAAGATTGTAAACTTCCCACTCTGGGATGAAGCATCTTCCCCCACCAATTGCCTGCATTTTTCAGCTATAAATAACAAATGGTAAGAGTCTATTTGCAAAGAGTAGCATATGCTCAAGTGGCATACGTATTAGACATGTACAATCGGGCAAACAACAGTGCACAAATATGAAGACAAGCATGTGCAAGTTTAAAGGGGAGCATTCAACAAACTTACGAATCAAAATCTCGCAAAGGTTCCAAAGGAGAAACTATATATAAATATCTTAAAACTATCATAGTAGTTTGGAAAATCTGAATTCTTAGAACAAGTATAAGATGCAACTAAACTTTGTTAGAAAATTTAATATCATATCAATTACACAGATATAAAATCATAAAAGGCAAAGATCGATCTACAAAGTGAAAAGAATGCAAAGAGGGACTTTTGAAAATTGCCAGCCCTTGTTCCAAATTCACATTGAAAGGTAATTAAAACAACTATGACATTTTTTTTTTAATAATCCAATAAATTATCAAAGTGCTAGAGGTCCCTGCCTTAAGTAAAAAATAAACCCCCTCACCCAAACCCCCTCAACGAAAAAATCATCGAGATCTTCAAAAAGGTTGACGCTAGAGCTTAGGGTTCAAAACAGTCCTCCTTCAGGGAATCACATACACCATTAAATCGTTCCAACATGTTCAGCACAACCAAATGCACCGAGCACAGCATAACAATCACACATTAACGGGTGTTACTCACTTAACTTCTCCTACATAAAATTGAAAGGCATGTAGCAATTTGGTCGATAACTATGGTAATTAAAAGCTAAAACATGCACATCTGTGCTGCTTCAAATCTAGTAAGATAATCATTATCTTCTTTAATTTGCTTTTGCAGTTGTAATCACTCACTGATTGTACCACGTTACAACTACTAGATTTGCATTATCAGAATTGAATAAAACTTACAGCTGCAGCCAAAAAGGGGGAGGAAAAAAAAAAACTCTGCTTTAGAGATTGCGATCAAATAAACTCAAGCCTAAACAGAATTAAAACAAAAAGAGAATTTGATAACAGAAATAAGTACCCGTGATACTGAGAGCGATGATGCCAATGACGAAGAGAAGAAATTGGACTCTCTTTTTTCCAAAATCCATGAATAAGAAAACTAAATAAACCCTAACTGATATTTTTGCTATTAATTTGAGATCAGACTCAAATACAGATTCCAAATCCTAAAAGTTGAGGTTACTTCGAGTTAGTTCCAAAGTTTAGATTCTCGCTTTCAGGCTGTAATAATGACGTCCCATTAGAGACGCAGAAGATGAAATCGTAGCGTTTTGAGTTTTCTTCGAACATGATGCAATTGACCGTTGACGCTTTAGAATCTTCGACTCCTTTGTCAGAATGGTCATCCCAGTTCTGTCTTGTTTCCCGAAAACGCACCGTTTCATTTATGATAAAAAAAATAGGGCCGTTTATTTCGTCGAGATTTTTTAATTTCGTAACTCAAGGTTTTTTTTTTTTTAAATTTGAAATTAATTTAATTTTTTTCCTTACATATTGAACAAAAAAATTACGAATATTATACAATTCTTTCATAGTGGTACAAAGCTCAAATCTCAAAATACTGCTACAATGAGGGTGTGAAAGAGTTTAGTTTTAGATTATAGTAATTTAAATTATATATATACATCATTTGTGCTTTAGTTCTGATTAATGATTACAACTCAGTGGTTCTCCAAAGAGAAGAAAATTGGAATGCAGAATATAACAAATGATTTTAATAATAACCTTCAGCAACAAAAGAGTATTAAACAAAGATCAATATAGAAAATCTTTCAATTCATTCCTATACACAAGTCTAAAAGTTTCTGCAATCTGTAACCTTTGATTCAACTCCTCATCTCCAGCTCTCAACTTCTTATTTTCCACAGTAACATTACTGCACATCTGCTCAATTTCACTAATCTTCTCCCTGATTTCGCCTTTTGAACTTCCAGCATACTGATTCATCGATCAAGAGTTTTTTTTGTCTTTCTTTGCTCTTGATGGACTGGCACCATCACCGTTTCTCCTCCTTTGAATTTCAGTGTCATCCTTGAAGCCGAGGTCAGACATATTTTTAGGGATGAATACAGACTTCATGGATGTTAAGAGAACGGCAATGCTGAAAGATATATTAACTGTTTCAAGTATGGTCTAATAGGGAAAATAGCCTTTCTATAAACAATAACCTCAACATTACATTTGAGTTTCAGAGCAAAATTTTACTAAATAATGAGCAAGTGCACCTAGGTTTATCTGCAGTACGATATAAACAACAAAGGAATCAGTATTAGAGAATCAAAAAAATTACAAAGATTTACAAAATTTAAAGTTTCCTGAATAATCTGGGGAAAGAAATGTTCTAATTGGGAAATTACAATTAGAGAATTGTATAGTAAACAGCATTGATGTCTCACCTGCATAATTACTATGCTTATGATCAGTTGAAAGGTTCAGTTAACTTGCAATACAAGATGGCAGTGGCCTATACGAACTACTTCACAGGCAAAAAAATGCTTATTGTGTAGAATTGGAAGTCTTGCATGATCAGTAATTCGATGAGCTTATCCTCTTTGTGTGCCAGAATGCTGAACAGTGAGGTCAACAGTCAAATAGTGGCTACGTGTAGAGCAGGAAATGTGACCAATCACACATGCCATGTACTGAATAAACATCAAATGCCTGCAGACTCACAGTCATTCTTCCAAGAATGCCAATGGCACAAAAAAAAAAAAAACAATGGGCATGGTGCTGTTAATTCTTCTTCCCTTTTAGAGGAGTTATGAGGTGCCTGAAATATTATACATATGCCCTTCTATGTCTGGAATAAAGCCTTTCTCCATCATTTCCTCTCTAACAATTTGGTAAGTTGTTTGATTTGGGATTAAACCCTTCTCCAACAACTCATTAAGAAGGCCGTTTGCATCTTCTAGCTTACCCTTCTGACAAAAACCTTTTATAAGCACATTATATGTCACGATATTCGGCCACTTCTTCTCTTTCTCCATCTGCTTCCTCAAATTCATTGCTGCCACAAGGTTTCCTTCCCTACAATAGCCGTCCATTAAAGTATTATATGTCACATGACTAGGACTTACACCTACTTTGAACATCTCGTCCAAGAGACTCACTGCCTTTTTTGACTTCCCATCTTTGCACAATGCACCCACCAATATGTTATATGTTACAAGACCAGCTCTCATTCCATTGTTTACCAGTTCATTCATGATGTTCCTAACTCCTTCAACATTGCCCTCTCTAGATAAACCAGCGATTAAGCAATTATATGTTGAAACATCAGGCAACACCCCTCGATCTAACATAGAATTACGCATTGCAAATGCATCTTCCATTCTGCCTTCCTTGCAATAAGCATCAATCAATGTGTTATATGTTATAACAGAGGGAGACAATCCCTGTTCTGAAATATCATCAAACAACACCCTAGCTTTCTCCACCAGTTTCTTCTTGCAAAACCCATTTATAAGTGCATTAGAAGTAACAACATTCGGCTTCAAACCTGATGCCATCATTTCATCCCGTAACGCAACAGCTTCATCAAGCTTCCCATCAACACATAAACCATTAATCAAAGAATTATAAGTAACCACACCAGCTGCAATACCATGACTTCCCATTTCCTCAAACACCTTCATGGCAGCCAATATATTCTCATCCTTACAAAACCCATCAATCAAGGTATTGAAAGTCACCTCATTAGGTAAAATCCCATTCTCCACCATATCCTTAAAAACTGCATTTGCTTTATACATCTTCCCAATTCCACCTTTCTTGCAATATCCATCAATAAGTATATTATACGTAACCACCTTTGGTGAAACCCCCAGTGATTTCATATCCTCCATAATATCACTAGCTTTATTCAATTTCCCAGCTTTACACAATCCATTAAGCACAAAATTAAAACTATCCAAATTAAGCTCAATTCTTCTCCTCTTCATCTCTTTATACACATACTCCACGTCCTCAAATTTACCCTCTTTCACCAGAGCACGCAACAACTGATTACAAGAAAGAACTGATGATTTCAACCCATAATCACCAGCTCTCTTAAAAGCCTCAAAACCCAAATGGGGTTTCATATTTTTCACATAAGCCAACATCAACATATCAATAATAATCGAATTACGACATAAACTATCACTACATGTGGAAAGCGCATGAAAAATCGTAGAAACAGAAGTAAACTTTCCATTTTTAACAAACATGTGCAAAAAAGATCTAATTTTTGGGTACTTTTTGGCAACTACTAGTGAATGTAATAATCTACCAGTAAGTAGTAAAGAGTGTGAGGCTCTAAGCTCCTTTGTTGACCAACAAAAGTACCTGAGAATGAGCACTGGGTCAGCATCTGAATTGAAGAGCTGTAAAATAACTGTGTTAGGATCTGTGTTTTTGAGTTTTGACCAGTGGTGATTTCTTATCAGCTCTGTAATGTCTTCTATGGTTGAATTTGCAGAGCAGAATGGCCTGAAAACCCGTTTGTTTGTCGAGAAAAATTTTCCATTTAGAAAATTTCCCGCTAAAGTAAAGGATTTTAGGGACATGACTCATGAGAGTTGTTTTCCTCTTGAGGACGGAGGGCAGAGATACAAGGAGCGAGTACAAGTAGAACATCAAGCTCTTCTTTCGTAATGCCAATTTTGTTTATTATTTTTATATTATTAAGGGTTATTTTTTGCCATCCCCATAACAATCGACAAATGTTACCATGCACCCTAATCTTTCAATAACTATCGTCGCGCATCCATTCCGTTGGAAATTACCATTAACCTTAACGATTTTGTGAGACATCTGTTGAAATCACCATAATGCCCTCATATAAATTGAAGACTGTAAGTACTGGAATTATAAGAATATATTAATTGGCAGTTGGCACTTTATTTTCTTAAAAAAAAAAAGACAATTATAGAAGGTGTAAAAATAATGTTAAATGTAAATTGAAAATAATTACAATTAAATTAAATTTTTTTAAAAAAGAAATTAAATTAAAATTAATTGGACATTATTAGTCCTTGAACCATAAGACATCTCCAATCCAAGCTCCAACATTATGGCATTTCCCAGTACTTATAGTAATAACTAAATACCTTCTTTGAAAGCACACAGACAACAACATAAACTCCTGATTTCACAGCACAATCAAAATAATTTATATATAAGACAAATTGTCAACTACCCAAACCTAAAAATCATTAAACAATAACATGGAAACCCTAAAATTTTGGGGTTGGGACTTTATAGTTGCTAGTCACCATTGTTGGCGCCGCATCAGTCAGTAGCAACCCATAATTCTTTGAATTGCCAGAAGCCTCTTAATCTCGCGTCAAGCTCCTGCCACTTGTTTCCACCCAGAAATGGTCATTCGTTGCGGTAGTGCAATTGGTTATGTGACCCTTGTGACATCGATGGAAGGGGAAAAGCGTAAAACCTTGTTGGGGAGCGTGAATGGAGAAGGGAAGAAAATGAGCACTTGCTGCATAGTGTAAATGGAAGAGAGAAGATGGAGCATGAATGGAGTCATGGAGAAGGAAGAAAAAAAATAGTTTTTTTTTTCTTTTATATCTTTATTCATCACTGTAACTTTACTATTCTACCCTTATAACAGTTAAGTTGATGGTGATTTTTAACGGAATGGGTGCTTTGTGGTAGTTGTTGAAAGATTAGGGTGCACGGTAACATTTGTCGATTTTTACAGGGGATGGTGAAAAATAATTATAATTTTATTAAAAAAGAAACTACTATATTAATTAGGGTAATTTTTAGTCTTTTCCCTGAAGTTTGGGGTTGTTTCAGTTTGATCCAAAGTATTCGTGCATTTCTAATGTCCTCCCTTGGCGTTTCATATACCGTGAGTATTTGAGGGCAATCCAATAATCTTACATTTAATTCATTTTCAAATTCAAACAAACTTAACCATTTTCACTTCAGAGCACCAGATATGTCTGCAATAGTCTAATATTCAATGTGTAATAAAGAAAGTAATCTACTATTCATTAGTTCTTCAACGACTAGTCTTCTTATTAACCAAAGTGAATAAAAAAATGAAAATTGAAGAACCCATCTTTAATCCTTATAAATGTAGTGTACAAGTTTCTTGCTGACAGTGAGACAACGATAATGAGCTAGACTAAACTCACTTCGAGGATGCATGATACAAGATCGCGAGTTGAAAGAGGGTCCTACCAGTGAGTATTATTGGCGATCGGCGAACAACCCATTTAGAAAGGAGCTGCGAGTACAGTAGTCACCAATACACATCATTGCACATTATTTTTTGTTTTATTTAAGATTGAAATCAAAGATGAGTTTTTTACGAGCTTGGTGATGGCTACTGTTGATGTTGATGGTTTTTTTTTTTTCACTTTTATACATATATTTTTATAGCCAACAATGATACTTTGTAGACTCTTGTACGACAAAAGATATTGTATTTGTTTGATTATACTTAATTAGTCGGTTTGAATTTTCAATATATTGCAAAGATTTTTTTTTTTAAAAATGGGGTTGAATTTAAAGACAAATTATGGTGTTGAGATATTTGTGTTTTTCGGATAATAGAAGAGTTAGCATACTTTTTAATGTGTTTAGTATTTAGAAAAACATGGTGTGAGTTAAAAATCCTAGTAAAATGCAAAAAAGAGAAAATTTTGTTGAGAGAAATAAGAGAGATTTCTACTTTATTATGTAGTTGGAAAATCTCAATTGCCAAATGTGAAAATGCTATTAATTTGACATTATTGAAGAAGCATGAATGAGTTTAAAGGGTAAAGAAGCATGAATGAGTATAAAGGGTAATGTCTTCTATTTTATTTGATTGAAAGACTAACTTAGTGCTAACTCATTTATAGCATAGCATTCAATTAGTTGTTCATGCTTTATGTGTTGCTGTGTATTTGTTAGCTTAATTAATTATTAATTAGAGCTTAGGACTTCATGTTGTATCTTTATCCTTTATTTATTGTCTAGCTATTTCGACGGGGAATCAAATGCATATTCACTAGTATTGTTGAGTGTAATTTTGAGAACTATATGTAGTTCTGATTAGTAATGGTTTTGATTGTTCAAATTATTAGTAGACAATTTATTGCATACATTAATTATTTATTAATTTGTATTTTTTCAGCTTGAGATACATGGATATAGAGGTTGTGGTTGATGGAGAAGTGATTAAAATGGGATTAATTGTTCTAGAGCAATAATATAGTTTGAAGAAATTAAGGGAGGATATCAAAGATATTTGCTTGATGGCCTATTAGACATGAAGATGTGAAAGTGATTCCATGGATATGTTAGTGTTGAGCTTTTTGTATGAATTGTAAAATGGTGTTAAAAGAGTGAGTTGGAAATAAAAGGGGTGTGTTTTAATGGTTTTTGAATGTGAACGAATGTTGTTGTAGCTTGTGTTGAATTGAAAATGAAGAGGGTTTTTAAATATGAAGATAAATTGGTGAAGAATGCTTGAATGCTTGGCAATGGCTGATTTCCCTCTCTCTCTTATTTATTTATTTTTATGATTTAGTATTGTCCAAAACTCCAAATGTTTTGTTTTAAGGGTATTTTTTTTATTTTAGGCTAATTATACAATTTGCCCCAACAAAATAGAGCAACTAATCACCATTTATCCAAAAACTAGAAATCGAGTATTATTTTAATTAATCAAATGGTATATTGGTCTTTTAGTTGGTCAACAAATGGTCCACTAAAATTTGTACTAGCAGTAGGGGAGGAAAATGAAAATTCATAAATACTTTGCATCAAATTGAAATGATCTCAAACCTCAGGGGAGTAAATTGAAAATAATCCCTATAAATTACGTTAAAATCTAAGAACTAAACTTAAATATTAAAACAAATTCTAAAATATTAAATCTAAAGATCTAGATTTTTTTAAGTAAGGTTGAATTTGAATAACAGTCACATCTTTTAATATTTTCACACGTTAATATTCAAAATTAAACCTTTATTCAATTAGAGTCGAAGTCACTTCATTACTGAATTTTTCTTGAAAGCTCTCTCTTTTGCTCTTTGGGAGATTTTTTTTTTATTAATGAAATTAGTATTTTCCAAAAATTAATTTGGCACTTAAATTGTTTTAAAAGAACGACTATTATTAAATATTATCACGCAGTTTTTTCAAAAAACAACGTGGAAAATATTTGACTTGTGGATCAAGAAAAAAGGAAAGGAAAACAGATGGTTCTATCGAATATCGATCGCGAACTGGCGAGGGAGTTCCAAGCCTCTAGGTTATTTTTTTTTTTCTATCATTCATATTAAGGACGAAAGAATCACAATTACGGAAGTAACCTTGTAGATTCTGAGACTCTCATGCCTCCGCAAGTCCGCAACGCCCCGACCCATTTGTATTTTAAATCCAGACTGGAGGACAAATTCGTCCAATAAATTAAGATTCAAGGGTTTATGCAGGGCTTTAACTCTAGCGCTCATTTCCCAAAAACCTCTCCATTATACTTTAATGGTACTTCTCCAAATCCCAAACTAGCCCTTAAATTCCCCCAAAATTACCGCCTTTGCCGTTCGAGCAACCGCAACTTACCAATGCTGAAACTCCTGTCGTCCACCGCCGCCACGTCATGTCGCACCCATGCCTTAACCGCTACTACTTTCAGAACCGGCGCTGAACCGGCGCCGTTTTTTAAAGCGCTGATTCAGCTCACTGGATTAACGACTCGGAGGGGCCGTACGGTGGGGTACCGGAGGTTTTTCTGCTCGGATTCTGCTGGAAAGGGCGATGAAGAGGGGACGGTAGTTGAGGCCGAAGCGAAGTCCGAATCCGACGGATCCGATACGAAGAGTTCGTCCGCTATTGTGTCGACAAACCCTAGGCTGGAGGATTATTTATCGGTTAGATTGAAAAATTTTTGGTTTAATGATTGAATTGTTTGTTTGGTTGGTGATAAAGTGCAAGGAAAGTTCGAGAAGTGAAGGATAATGTAGAATGTCATAAATGCTACTTGCAAAGCCTTGAGGAAAAGCTCATATGAAAAAAAGTTCAAAATTAAAAAAAAAAAGAACATTTTTGTTTATAGCAACTGGATCTTTGAAAAAAGGGGCTTTTGGCACTGTAAGTATTATTAATATAGACCGGGATTTTAGTGGAGTATCTTAGTATTTTGATGATTGCAATGACTAATTTGGGTAATCTTCTGTGATTGGGTTGACAACTATAGAATTAGTAAATGTCATTTTTTATTATTTTGCTGGTTGCTTGAGTACTTAATATTGTTTTTCTAAGCATTTTCTTATTAACTGATTTTGTATATTGCAGGTTTTGGCATTACCATTGCCACATAGACCTCTTTTTCCGGGTTTCTATATGCCGATTTATGTGAAGGTATAGGAGTACTTGTCTTGTTATATTGACTATTGAGGGCAAAATCCATATTTTTATATTGTTTGTTATGGTATTCTTGTAAGCCAGCATTTGTTCTACATGTCATGCTTCGGATTTTGTAGGGATTAGAAGGTATGGTTTCTCTGAACAAAGTATAATTTCTTTTTGCAGGATCCAAAATTGTTGGCAGCTTTACAAGAAAGCCGGAAACGGCAAGCCCCTTACGCTGGGGCCTTCCTTCTTAAAGATGACCTGCTGACTGATGCAAGTACTGATACTGAGAAAAGTGTATCAGACCTTAAAGGAAAAGAGTTGTTCAACCGCCTTCATGAAGTTGGTACACTTGCCCAGGTATCTAATTCTGGTGCTTCAGTTTGACCAGTTAATGTCCTTGAATACTTGTGTTAGTATATATGAAGTGCAATCATAAGTAACTGTGGGTCTATAGTTAATTCTATTTCGATCTTTTATGTAATATTACAGATTTCAAGTATCCAAGGAGACCAGGTTATCCTTATTGGCCATAGGCGACTTCGAATAACAGAGATGGTGAGTAGAATTTCTTATCTGACTGTTCCCTAGAATTGTATGATTAAAGCTTTTGAAATTTAGACTTTTATGAATTATCTTTTTTGTGAAATTTCTGCCATACAGGTTAGTGAGGATCCCCTTACGGTCAAAGTGGATCATCTTAAGGTACACTCTCTATGTTTTTTATTTTCCCACTTCCAGAATCATTAGTTCCATGTATGCAATAGGCACTTTATACGTTTTTTTTTTTTAATTAAACGTGATAGGACAAACCATATGACAAGGATGATGATGTTATAAAGGCAACATCATTTGAGGTTATATCTACCCTAAGAGATGTTCTGAAGACTAGTTCCCTTTGGAGAGACCATGTTCAAACATATACTCAGGTGTGTATGTTATATATTTTCTTGGAAACTATTGTACTTCAAATTTTCCATTCTCACGGTTTTCATTACTAATTTGGTCTACAGTTCATGGAGATCTTCTCATCTGTTTGTCGGCTTCTATATTCCATAATTTGTATCGAAAAATATCAGTGTAGAGAGACTTTTTTTAATTGTCCAGTTTCCTTTTTTTTTTTTAATCTTTACTTGTGATGGCACTTTATCTTTTATTCTTTAAAACTTAATTTTTCTTCATCTCATGCTTGTAGTGTTATTGCCACCAAACAAAAATGACCAGCTTTTGAGTTAATCAATTTGAATTAGTTAATAACTTTTGCATTTGACTTCATGTGAGAAAGCAGAAAATATTTCACATACATGCTTCTGCCTGTTGGATGTATTTGAATTTCTGCATGTTGATTAATTAATTGGATTTTTTGTAATTTGATCCTCATACTAATTCTATTTGGTGTCATTTCTGCAGCATATCGGAGACTTTAGCTTTCCCAGGTTGGCAGATTTTGGAGCTGCAATATCTGGTGCAAACAAATTGCAGTGCCAGCAAGTGCTTGAAGAGCTTGATGTATGTTGCATATTTTTAATAGTGACAGACCTTGAATGCCTCATCTTTATTCTGAATCATTTTCAATTCAGAACATTTATTTGAATTGAGATATGAAAACCTTTTGCTATGTAGCATTGATGGAATCTTCACTTCTAAGCCTTGGTATCTGATGTCTTTGCATCCTTTATTTTCCTTACTGCCTTTCATTTTTAATGCCTGTCTACTTTCTGCTAATTCAGGTGTACAAACGTTTGAAACTTACACTAGAGTTGGTAAAGAAAGAAATGGAAATCAGCAAAATTCAGGTACTTAGTGATGTTGTTTCCAAGACACAGCCGTTTATGTTTCTTTATTGTTATTTGATTCTCATGCATTAGGTACTTGTACCTGTTTGTGGTCATATTTAGGAATCAATTGCAAAAGCAATTGAAGAAAAGATAAGTGGTGAGCAGCGACGGTATTTGTTGAACGAACAACTTAAGGCGATTAAGAAGGTATTTGGCTTCAATTGTATTTGAATGCATTTGTGTACAGTATCTCTAAAAAGTTTGGTGGGCTGTTATCAAATGCCGTGTTTTGATTGAGCTGGGTTTATACATTTCTTTTTCTTGATTTTGGACTGAATGAAACATATTATAATTGCCCTCTGCAGGAACTGGGTTTAGAGACAGATGACAAGACAGCCCTTTCTGGTTAGTTCCGCTTGAATAGTTTTTTTAATTTTTTTAAATAGTAGTAGGTTTGTTTCTATCTCCTCTCTAAGACCCTGTAAAAAAGAAAAAAAAAAAAGATAGTTCGATGTGCCTGTAAACTAGTATTTGAATACCTGCTCTAAAGATCATTGTGTATCATAATGGAATGATTCAAAGTTTAAAAATTTGGTAAAACTTGTGAAATATGGACCGGATGGTGTGGCTGTACAAAGTTATATTAGTCTCAAGGCCTGTGACCCAGACTAAGTTCATTGCCTGCTGGCTGTAGACATAGTGGTTTTTTGATGTAGGATTTTATTCGGGCATCACATCATCCTTTAGAAGGAGACAGCACTTAGTCTAGATTCTAATTTTATACTAAAATCACTGTAATTGCTATTACACTTTCTGATTCATTGCTGCAGCAAAGTTTAGGGAAAGGATTGAACAGTACAAGGACAAATGCCCACGTCATGTTCTGCAAGTTATTGAAGAAGAACTTACAAAGCTGCAGCTCTTAGAGGCCAGTTCTAGTGAATTTAATGTAACTCGTAATTATTTGGATTGGCTGACTGCCTTGCCTTGGGGAAATTACAGGTTTCACACTCTTTTACTGCTTCATCCAGTTGTTATGACAATTATTTATTCTTTATGTTGTTGTTATGACAATTATTTATTGTTTATGTTGTCAACATGCTTGTTGTTTGCTCTAAAAGTGATGGAAGATATGATCTTGACCTTATATACCAAGTATGGAGATAGATAGGCATCTTGCAATTATATCTAGATTTCGTTTTTTGGGTCAATTTATGAGAGGATTGGCATTGGATTTTTGAAATACTTTCCTAATTCCAAATGCAGTGATGAGAACTTTGATGTCATTCGAGCACAAAAAATTCTTGATGAAGACCATTATGGATTGAATGACGTTAAGGAAAGGATATTGGAATTTATTGCTGTTGGAAAACTCAGGGGGATCTCTCAAGGTTGGTAATGTGTTTTCTCTACTTACTGTATATGGAAAATGCAATCAAATAATAATGTATTTATTAGTTTCTTTGCATTTTCAATACTCTATTACAGTTAATCTGTGATGCCTTATCTTTTTAGCAGTAAGCTTTTCTACAATTGAGAATGATCTCATATGGCATGAAGAAAGGAACAGATTCCATGCAAAAGCCTAGTTTCAGAAAACCTTCCAATATGCGCTTAATTTTTCTGAACAGAAATAATTTTTTTTTTTTGGGCATCAAAAAGAGTTTGAATATTGTAGATATGTATTAATGGAATTTAAGTGGATTAGATATCCTTGGCTAAACCAAAATTTGAGTAATCTGGGATTTCTATTAACATTGCAGGAAAAATCATTTGTCTTTCTGGCCCTCCTGGAGTGGGCAAAACAAGCATAGGTCGTTCAATTGCACGTGCTTTAAACCGTAAGTTCTTTAGGTTTTCTGTTGGAGGATTAGCTGATGTGGCCGAAATCAAGGTAGTTAAAGTCTTCTTGTATGTGAAATGAAATCAATATAGAGCTATATGCCAATATAATTTATGAAATGTTAATCATTGACTCCCAAATTACATCCAGGGGCATCGCAGAACTTACATTGGAGCTATGCCGGGAAAGATGGTGCAGTGTCTAAAAAATGTGGGAACAGCTAATCCTCTTGTGCTGATAGATGAAATAGACAAGGTACTATGGCTGAAAAGTTTGATTAATTTTAGAACTATGTAGTTCAAATTTCATTCTTTAAACTAGGTAACTTTCTTCTCTTTAGAAATATCCTGAATAATAAGTTTTTGACTATGTTAGTGCTTGGCTGTGTGTTTGGATTATAGTTGATTTCTAAGGTAAAAAATATTTGTTACTGCTATATTAAGGCTTTAAATATTCATCACCTTGTGGCAGTTGGGAAGAGGACATGCTGGTGATCCTGCTAGTGCATTGTTGGAACTCCTTGATCCAGAGCAAAATGCTAATTTTCTGGACCACTATCTTGATGTTCCAATTGATTTATCAAAGGTCAGTAATTCTAGCTATTTGGATCTGTTTGAGGTTATCTTAATGATTTTAGTCCTAGCAGGAAGAAGTGTTAAGGTCTGGTATTCTCCACCACAATCAGAATGAAATAATTGTCTTTCATTCTTACTTAGGTTGGTAATAGGTGGTTGCTAACTGTAAAATGAAAGTAAGCGTCATAGATATATTGATCCTGTCAGTTTGTTCTCTCTTCCCCCCTCCCCACCCCCCCTCCTCTCCTCCTCCTCCTCCTCTTAAGTTTCAGAAAATGGTATTTCCTTGAGCACAGCTGCTTTTGCCCATTTCACCTTTTTGACAACCAAGTGAAATGCTTTTTCTCCATTTGTATTCTTATTTCAATTCCAAATACTAGATGTTAGATTTGTTCCAATTCCATCAAGGAAATGAAGTTTCAGAATCAGAAGTAGAATTTTAGTAAGACTAGAATAGATTGCTTTCCAAGTGAAATTGTAATCTCCAGTACAAGTGCCTGTTGAGTGGAGAAGCATATCAAGAAAGTAGATGAGAAGTTATAATTGATTTGGGGCATTTTCCTGTATCTTTTCCATTGGCATTTGTTGCCAAAGCATATTCTGTACCCAGACCATCGATATGAAGAAAGTAGATGAGGACTTATAATGGATTTGGGGCATTTTCCTGTATCTTTTCCATTGGCATTTGTTGCACAAGCATATTCTGTATCTTTTCGACGATTTTTCAATTTGTTGCTTACTCTTCTGTGTATTTCATTGCAGGTTCTGTTTGTTTGCACTGCAAATGTCGTGGAGAATATACCCAATCCTCTCTTGGACAGAATGGAAGTAATTGCTATTGCGGGGTATATTACTGATGAGAAAATGCACATTGCTAGGGATTACTTGGAGAAGACTACTCGTGAAGCATGTGGTATCAAGCCTGAACAGGTTCTTACGACCTCGCTTGTAAATTTATATTTATTTGGGAAAACAGAACTCATTTATCTGATATCTGGACTGGGGGCTGCTCCTACTCTCATCTATTTGCTTCTTGTTTTATAGAGATGTTCAATTGATGTATTTTGTATAAACCGAGGAACGATCAAGAACTTGTGTCTTTCCAGGTTGAAGTAACTGACGCAGCTCTTCTTGCCCTGATAGAAAATTACTGCCGGGAAGCAGGGGTTCGGAATCTTCAGAAACAGATAGAAAAGATTTACCGAAAGGTTTGTATGAGTTGCATTAGAATTCGATATGTAATATCCATCCCTTCTAGTTTGAAATTATGAGGAATTAGAATATATGGTGGTTATGAATTCCTTATGTCTGGAAATTGCTGCATCGCTTTCTGTTCATCAGTTTGGATTTATGTCTGTTTTTTGTTATGTGTAACTCCCCGTCATCTATCGACAGATTGCTCTGCAACTTGTGCGACAAGGAGTAATAAGTGAATCTGCAGTTGCTGGAGAGGTTGAAGCAAAATCTGAAGAGACTAGCAGTGATGAGGAAACTGATGAATCTGCAGCTGATTCTGGTGTGAAACATGAAGGGTCAGCCAAGGGAGCCGTAAGGGTCATGCTATCTTTCCTGGAGGTATCTTTCTATTTATTTATTATTTTTTTTTTTTGGCTCAGAAACAGAGTTATCTTACAATCTATTAATTTCTACCATAATGGATTTAAGCTCTTAAAAAACTTTTTACCTTGAAAAGTTGTGTCCTATCCTTGAATTTGTTTTGTTTAACTACTGTATTTATTCTGAGAATATAAAACTTCCTACTTTTTTTGCTTTTTCATTGTTCTTTTCTTCTAATTTTTAAACAATTTAGTCCCACAAATTTTATTCTTCTATAAACCACAAAAGTAACAGCCTATTCACAGGTTGTAGCATTGCAGTTGAATTTATACCGTGTTGATGGATTTCAGGAGTTTTTTTACTCAGTCATTTTTTGTTCAAAACCCTTGTAAGACAGCTTCTTGGATGTTCACGCTTGTAGTCTTCTTGACAGAGTGTTGGTGTAGATTTGAATACCGTTGCTGTGAAAATGCCGGAAACTGAAGCAGCTAAGACGGTTAAGAGATCTGATGATGCTGAAACAGCTGAGACAGTTGAGAGACGGGATAATGAAGAAGCCAAGACGGTTGAAAGTCTGGATGCTGAAGCAGCTAGGACGGTTGAGAGGGTATTGGTTGACGGATCAAATTTATCTGATTATGTTGGCAAACCTGTTTTTCATGCTGAGCGAATTTATGATCAAACACCCATTGGAGTTGTGATGGGTCTGGCTTGGACTGCGATGGGTGGTTCCACTTTGTACATAGAGACCACTCTGGTTGAACAAGTAGAGGGAAAAGGGGCTCTCCATGTCACCGGACAACTTGGAGATGTAATGAAAGAAAGTGCCCAAATTGCTCACACAGTGGCAAGAGCAATCTTGCTCGAGAAAGAACCTGATAACCCTTTCTTTGCCAACTCCAAGCTACATCTCCATGTTCCAGCTGGGGCCACTCCAAAGGATGGACCGAGTGCAGGTTGCACCATGATCACGTCCATGTTGTCCCTTGCCATGAAGAAGCCTGTCCGTGAGGATCTAGCAATGACTGGGGAAGTAACACTAACGGGGAAAGTCCTTCCAATTGGTGGGGTACGTTAAACATACCTAAATAATTTTCTTTCTTCTATTTGTGTCCTATTTGCTGGTACTAGGTATAGCTCTTTAGTTGCACAAGATCTTTTCTGGTTATGTTTGTTCTTCATGAGAGTTCAGTGCTTAGTCCTGTACATTCCAGCCATGATTCACTTACAAACTTATGCTTCTTGTGATATAATCAGGTCAAGGAGAAAACAATAGCAGCAAGGAGGAGTGAAGTGAAGACCCTCATATTCCCTTCAGCCAACAGGAGGGACTTTGATGAGCTTGCTCCAAATGTGAAAGAAGGCCTAGATGTTCACTTTGTAGACGACTACAGCCAGATATTCGATTTGGCCTTCAGTGATGAACAGAGAAAAGAAAACTAAGCCCTTTTTGTTTACCGTTTCCTGATAAAACAGAAATTTTTTGGGCTTCCAGGTGAGTGATCTTTTGAACCTTGCAGGATAGGAAATCCTTTTGTCAATTAGATTTTTCATTCAGATACTCTCACAATACACAAGATGAGATTTGTTCACATCATCAGGATACTAGATGAATACACCAATTGTATTCTCACTTAAAATTGAAAGCACCCACCTGTGGAAAAGAGTAATTTTAAATCTTTTGAGGTGATGTTGATTACCTTCTGAACTATGATGGTTTGAACATAAGTTTTTTTTTTTTTTTAATGAAACTTTTTTAAGTCGCATTTTCTTTCATTGTAAGATTGTGAGTTTGGCATTCAGCATTATTCTTTCCCCTAAGCTGGGCATACAAAAAGAAAAATAAGAATACAACAGCATTATCTTTATGAACACCAAATTTTGAATTACGCATATCAAATTCAAGGTTCGAAATACATCTCTCATGTTCTTTTTTTTTTCCCCAAAAGCACGAGTAATTTAATGATGAACTCTTTTATAAACTTTTGACTGGTACGACCAACGATTCAATTTGGAAATATGAGGCTTGAAAGTTCACGGTGCACGGCTGACAGGTACACAACTTTCTCCTTTGGGATCTTTAATCATTGTTTGTTTAAATGACTGGAGCCGATAAGACTCTAAAACGGGAAGGAAAAATTAGGTCACTGGCCGGCCCCTCATTCACGTTGCATTTGGACAGTGTAAAGGAGTGGGTTGGTTCCATCTCCACAAGCATCAAACAAATTGACTCTTGGAAATGACAGTAGTCCTGTACTACCCGCACTCGAAAGCTCAGCTCAGCATTTGTATGCTATGATCACTTCAATTGTTGGACAAACCTAAAAACCACCCCTGCTCATACTAGTAATTGGAGATGCTCACAGTCATATATCAAGCTTTAATGTCATAGCGATTGTTTTGTGGCTTCTGAGCGTGCTATATATTTATATTATGTTTTGGTGGTAAGTGATAATATAAATTGGCTTGATTTTGACCTATGTATACCGAAATCATCTTTCTTGATGATTTTCTGAGGAGAAAATATGAGTAATCGAAGAGAAAATTGACAAAGTTATTAGTGTCATACATGGAAATATTTTTCTTCAAGCACTAGATTAAAAACATAAATATACACTCTCACCTATAAACAAGATTGCATGCGTTGGCTAAAGATAGGATCTCAGTAGATATAGTGCATGAACCTTCAAGATCGGGGAGAAAGATGAAAACAAAAAGAGCCCCAATTTCTAATGTAACCCCACCGAGATCTTTGCTCCATTGAGCTTTGAAGAATACATATATATGTTTTATTAGGAAAGAAAAGGTCATGTGATTTTTTTTTCATTTTAGCAACCCAATTTGCCACAATGGGCAATCCAATAGGACCTCTCCACATAGAGAGGAAAATGGATGGGGGAAAAAAAGGGGAGATGATGATGAGATTTTCGGGGACCATGTTGGTGTCATACTTCCACCGAGAAATCAAAAAGAAAGAACGTTGTGCGTTCTTTTTCAATTCCAAGTCACACGGACTTCTTATTCTTTTTGTGGGTTGTGACTTGCGAGTGAGTGAGTGACCATTAGTTATTATTATTACTCGATCAAATGATCGCATATGAATACAACCATCACTATCAAATCTACGCTTATATTAAAATTATATATAGATTTTTAGTCACATGCATTTTTAGTCAAAAGCTACGGATTTCTCCTCCTTTCGACTTTTTGGGTTCCCATTTTCAGATCCCACTTTATCTAGATTTCTTTTTCGTTTGGGTTAATTTGCCCCCACACACTTCATTTTTCTTAGCTTACTCTTGTTCCCTCTAAATTGTAGTTGCCTCTGTTCTACTTTTTTTTTTTTTAATGTAAACATTATTAAAATTAGGATAAAAGTCCATTTAGTCCTTTTATTTTAATATTAGTGTCCATTTAGGTTTTATATTTTTTAAAATACCTTGAAACATCCCTACCGTTAAAGTATTGATACCCCTACCGTTATTTTTTATTTTTTTTAACTTACTTTTATAATATTACCCTTTTATAATAATTGAATAATCACATGCACATTTTCTTGATTTATTAAAAACAAAGAGTAATGCAGTGATGCAGTGACGGCATGGGGGTGGTACAGACTTACAAAATGTACATGGGCAAAATGAAGTTTGCTAAGAAGTGAAAGAATCGGGGGGGGTGGTGTTGTGAAATTAACCAATTACTTTTCTTCTTTCTTTTAAGGTAACCATGATGATAGCAAAGTGTGAGGTGAAGTAAGCAAAGCGCATCAATGTCCTTTTCATCTCCATGAAGTCGGCGCCTGACTCTGACTCACAATGGTACATTAACATTATCCACTTTAGAATTTTTTAGCTCTTTATTAGCAGCCGTGAGTCATGAATCATGAGCTAACCTCCATGTAGCCATGCACTTGTATATGCGAAGCCCCACGTACCCAAAAGCATTATAACATACTCTTTTTCTCTTTCTTTTATTTGCTTTTTTTTTTTTTTCTGTTCTTTCTCCCCTTACCTTCACTACTTTGAACCATGATGAATTCCTTGAAGATATGATAAGATAAATCTCTCAAAAAGCCTAATAAATTTAATATATCGTAAAATTCTTTTAAATTTTAAAGATCGTGACAACTGAGTCAAGTCAATAATACGACTCCTTATAGTTTTAATTCTTATAATGTTTTTGTTTTTATAAAAAATTTAGTTTAAAAAAAAGTCGTCCTAAGTCCTTGACCATGAAACTACTTTTTTTTTTCTTTTAAGGTTTTAATATTAAGGAAGTAATTGGGTAATATAAAAACTATAAGGGAGTGAATAAAAAAAAAAAAAAGATTTCTCTAAGGAGCAAAGTGGTAATCTTTCATTTGGTTATTTGAGTCAAAATTTTCATAGGATATCTCTGTTGATAAAGGATGCCATAATTTCATTAAAGAATTTGGTGAACTTAACAGAGAACTTTCGTAAATATAACAGAGAATTTGGTGGATTGCAGCGTTGCAATCGTTGTATTGGTTATCAAGTAACTATGACAATCATGACGAACCTGAAAACTAATCAATTAGAGATTTCTTATTGAGTGTGCTTTCTAGCAATAATTGTGCACGCTTCAATGATAATTGAAATTTGGACTAGTTAATAATATTATAATAATTTGTGGTTATGCTTAAGTATTATAAGCAAATGATGATGGGAAAAGAATATTTAGGTCCGTTTTCTTTTAATTGACAATGATAACTTAAAAGAAAATAAAATGATTGTTTGGTTTTGAAGTTAAGAACAATTCTTGCGGCATTTCCTTTTAGGTCGAATGAGAGAGAATGTTTTGTGGGTTAATTGGTAGAGAAAAAAAAATGAATCCCAAAGACCAAAGTTCTGGATTTTTGCAACAAAGTTGGCTGCTTTGGTGGCTCCATTAGTTAATGACTTAAACAATTCACCCACCAAAAAACCAAAGTCAACTCAAGCTAGCAATTTCATTTGCAGATGTTGTAAGTTACATAGAAACACATCATCTATATCTTGCCATCTCACATCAACCAGCAATCTCTATCTATTTATAATTTTCATAAAAGACCGAGTGAATTCGCCCAGTTTTGTGCTAAGCTGGGATCACTACATTTAAATGTTGATAATAAGACACTTCATGATAGTATTCAATTAATTATAACTTAGTCATGACTTACAAACTCACCTTATCCAAACTAAACCCATTTTGAAGCAATCGCATATGACCAAAAAAGAAAGGTACAACGAGAGAAATGGATTGATCAATCATTGGAAAATAATTAAATTTGTTATAGGTTAATTTACGGTTTTGTTTGATGGAAACTCGTTAGTTCATCAACATATTAAATATCTAAAGGGTAATGCCATAGGTATAAAATTGAAGTACTACTTACAACGAGATATGAAAAATTTAAAAGCGACTGGAAAGTAAATTATTTTTTATATAAAATAATATATAGTTAGAAGAATTCTCTGATCAATTATGTTAAAGAAATAATTGTTGGATATGTTTTTGGTATTTATTAATGAATAAAACGACATCCAATTCTCTTATAAGTAAGGTGGATTGATATGTGGATTACGTATCAATCCTCTCTAACCACCTTCCTTGCACAAGTCTATCACAACTCAATCGTTAATCTCTGGCTAATTCCACTTTTTAAGTTATTGTGCTAACATAATATTGGAGCTCTTAATCAGCCAATTACATCAGCCTCCAACATAATGTGATAACAAAAATCAACCTACTTTTTGTCAGTTAACAAATTAAGTGCATTTGATTCAATATAATGATGGGTATGGTGTGAAATTTCAAATGGAGGTTTAGTATTTGACTGGTGGTGCTCTCCCTATTGGGCATGGTAACAAGCCCAAAAACTATCAAATCATAGAAAGAAGTTCTTTTTGTTAAAAAAAAAAAAATCCCTTCTATTTAGTAAAAAGTTAAATTGGAGTGAGTTGAAAAGCATCTTCTCAAAAGATATATGATTTGTCAAAAATAATTTTTTAAAAATATTTTATTAGAAGTGAGCTTTAACTTATTAAAATTATTTTTAACCATCCTAACAGTAAAGCCGTATTGGCATTTGGAACTTGGAAGTGACTTCATGTAAAGCATTTTGGAATGATTAATTATAATAGCTTTCACCATCTAATTCTAAATAGGAAGTAATTTTGATAATAAATAATTTTTAGAGATAATGAATGAAAATGGGAGGTGAGATCCCCTAATGTTGAACCAAACGTAGCGTTACGGCACACCAGCATTTGTGGGCTTTTGCTTCTTAAACGCCAAATGGCTTATGGCTGCTGCTTCTGCTTGCTTGTAAAGTCGCTTGCTTTTTCATTATTTCATTTTCACCAAACGTGTGCCATTATTTTATTATATCCACACATTAAAAAAATTATTTATTCCCCATTCATTAAAATCAACTATAGTGACTTCTAAAAATGCTAAAATTAATTTTAATTTTTTAAAATTACTTTTCAACTTTTTAAAAATATTTTTATCGAGACACTAAAAGTCTCAATATTAATTAACGATTCCACTCTTCTCTATTTTTGAATATAAAGATTGAAGAAAAACAAATTTGCTTTGACATGACTTGGCTTGCATTAACCGATAATATTAATGTCAATTACTCAATCAAGCTTAAAGAAATTAATCAACTACAGCTTCACTTCACCTCTATTTTATCAAAGTCAAAAACTTCGGAATTAGGATTATTATCTTCAGCTTTCTGCTATCAAGCTCGGGTGAAAAAGAAAAAAGAAAAAATCTAAGACTAGATGACATTTGTTTATGAACTCTCCCTACATACTTATTTTTCGACCTTGAAATCGACCCATTTTAACAAATCAGTAAAAGAAATTTACATTTACAGGTCAATTTTAAATTCAAAAACTATTATATATTGTCATTTTACTTTTAACAAATACACTAATAAAAGAAACACAAACGTATACACAATATATCACCCGTTATTAACTACAACTAGCCATATTAACTTTGGTATTGGTAAAGCGTCTTACGATGTTTTGTAAACAAAATTCTATACACATATACGATAATGCTCATCTTACAGTAAGCGACATTACCAAATGACATAATTGGAATAGTTTATACTTTAATATTATCACATGAGTTGCATAATTGCTATGTCGGTGGGTAATGATGTTCACAATATATATAGATATATAGAATTTTTTTTTTTAATTCCGGATGAGTTGACAATATTGTCAATTAACTTTTAAAACATTGTAAATTGTTTGATAATAACGTGACATTATGAAAAAGACCGTTTACAATATTATAAACTAAAATTCAGGATTTTCTTAACTTTGTACAATTCTATGTATTATAAATACACGTGTTTGTACGGGTTTGGGAGTCCACTTTTTTTTTTTTTTATTTAAAAAAATCAAGTTTTGACACAAAAACTTAATCATTAAAGCCCATTCTATTTCAATGGTCACAATGAAGGCTAATTTAGATTATTTTTTTTTTTTATAAAAAAATTGCAAGATTTTTTAATTTTTTTTATAATAATGTAATTAATATACTATAAATTAACATATTTTTGATAAAACTACATGTGTTCTTAGAATATACATTAAAAGAAATAACTCTTATAAATGCAGTAACCTAAAAAAAAAAAAATCGAAGACAAAAAACAGAATACAGTGGAACACATAGGGTAAAAGAATCACTCTGATGCTTAACAAGTATATATCTGAGTATCCAAAAAAATAACAAACCAGAGGATTTTGTTTTGGATTGAATCTCATATTCTTAACCGCCCAATATATATTTTTACTTTCGTTATTTTAGTTTGATTATGAAAACAGAAACCAAATAATTGCTGACAGTGAAAACAGGGGGAAGCAGAGAGAAAAAAATTAAAAAAAATAAATAAATAAAAAACAAGAGTAAATATAGGAATCGTCACGTGCCTTAAAAGCTGATTCCAATCGTATTTTTCGTGAAAAGGATTCATTATAAAACCCCATCATTGGCTTGCATTAAACCCCTGATAACACCCGGCTCTTTCTCTTTCTCTTTCATTTTGATTTATGTTTTTGTTTTCTCTGCTTTCTGCTCTGCATTACCTCTGTATTTTCTCAGACGGCACCACTACTAGCATTCAAAGAATCATGGTACAAGAGTTTAATTTAGATGATGAGAATTTTTTCCGTTATGATGAGAATTTTTTCCATAACGGAAGAGGAGATACTAATGATGGGTGCAGGCTTGCTGCTGCTGCTGCTGCTGCTGCTGATGGTGATGGCTCTTTAATTGAAATATATGACAACTCAGGCTTCGGTTCTTGTGAAAGAAGTTCTTCTTTTGTAAGTGCTTATGCCAACAGGTGCTTTTATGACTGCATGCTTTTCTTTTTTTTTTTTTGAAGTATTTCTATTTTCCTTTTTCTTGTAGTTAAGGATCTTTCGATCAAGCAATTTTTATGTGCCGTGTTACTTAATTTGATCACCTACTTTTTTCCATTTTCAGATGAAGTTTTTGGAAAATTTAAACACGTTACCTCCTCTCAACCTAAGACTTGGAATCTCGAAAAGTTTTTTAGTAGAAGTAGAAACGCGTTTATCACAGCAAAGTAGTCACACTCAACAATGCAGAGCTCAAACTTATGAGATGACTAGATCAAAAAGAGCCGACTTTGTATCCCAACAAATGACTGAGAAGATGAAAGCTTCCAATTTTCCGGCACTAGAACTCAGAATTGGTTCATGGGAGGTAACGTTTTTTGCTTTTCATGTAATCTTTAAAATAGATGAATGAAGAATAATATCACAAAACTGATTGCAGAGAGTAACTAGACATGAAGGAGACCTGGTGGCTAAATCTTACTATGCTAAGAAGAAACTGGTGTGGGAATTCTTGGAAAAATCATTGAAGAGAAAAATTGAGATTCAATGGGCTGATATTATTGGAATCAGGGCAACTACGGAAGAAAATGAACCTGGGATTCTTGAGCTTGAGGTGAGAATTTAATTTTTTTTTTTCGTTTTTCTTAATTAGAATTTGTATAGATGGTGATTATGGTGAGCTTTGTTTTTTGTTGCAGTTAAAGCAGCCTCCTACATTTCACCACGAGATTGATCCTCAACCAAGAAAGCATACTAATTGGAGATTGACAGAAGACTTTACAGGAGGGCAAGCTCCTGTGTTCAGGTTTTGTTCTCATGTTCTATAATTGAAGCAAACAATATTTATAAATTATTAAAAAATAAAAAAAAAGGTTGTCATGTTTTCTCGTGCATGCATAAAACCATTTTCACGAGAGAGTCTGTTGTGATATTATTTGTTATTAGACTAAATCGTACTTGTGAAGATGGCGACGTGCCTTGCCTTGAGAGGCCTAATCTAGTGTTTTGTTATTTTTTCTTCAGGAAACACTATCTGAAATTTCCTCCAGGAGTACTTGACAGGCATTTTGAGAAGCTTTTACAATGTGACAGCAGACTGTTTGAGCTGAGCCGGAAGCCTTTTCCAACCTTGGACTCTCCTTATTTCCATCAAAGCTGTATATTTGAGCATCCTCAATATCTTCTAAGCTTCAATGGACAAAGTCCTCACATTTACCATGGCTTGGATTCCTCTCATTCACATATGAGCCCACCTTTGTTTCCAGCACAACAACTTTTGTCCCCTCAACAAGTTCAATCTCATCAAATGCAAGTGCAACTGCCCTCTTTCAGCTTCAAAGCTTTATCTTCACCAGATTCAGGTAAATTGCTTTAAATCAAAGTTAACAGTTGAAAATGAAGCATAACATTAAACTCATTATTTTTTTTTTCTTTTCAATGTTGTTTGTTCATAACATAGTACTGGAATTTTCGCATATAGCTGGGCACGTTGGCAACAACCATTATGTTGACAATCCGGGGATGAGATTCTGGGGACAAGCAACGAACAGCTTTCCCGCGAATCAAGTTCAAGGATTCGCTTCATCAACAACTCCGACAGTAGTTTCTTATCAGAACAACAATTATAACGAAGGAGGCAGCGGGGGCAGGGGTGATGTTTATGATCAAATGCTTATAGAAAGCGTTGAAAATACTTTGTTGAGTGACCTACACATCGATTACTCAAACGAGGAATGCAGCAATCCCAGAATGGCATCGCACGAGGCATTGACCAATCGGCAGGCGAATTATGGACAGGATATGTCTGCAGCTAGTAGCGGCGACATGGAGGTAAGTGCCAGTGAACATTCAAATGATACTGCTGGGCATTTTCACACACAAGCCGCTACTTGGATGCTGCCTCAAGGTAATGAAAATATTCCACGGCCTTTAACTTGGCTTCCTGCTCAAGCTACTACTAGTCAAGAGATGCCAATGCCGATGAGCCAGTATAGGAACAGCTTAGCTTATCTAATGCAGGATGATTTTACATGAGGAAGAATGTACATATTTGTATCATCCCTAGTTCATATATATATTTTTCTGTCTCCTTTTAGGTTTTTTAGTGAGAATAGTTTCTTTCTTTTTTCTTTTTGTGGAAATTCAGATACAAGCACAGTTCTGAGAGGGTTCTTTTGTGAAGTATTTGAAGTTTTTCTTTGCATTTTCTGATGAAATTTTAGAAATTTCATCAAGCACTTCCAATTTTCTTTTTCAAAATTTTCATCGCCATTTGATTTTTAACAAAATGCCCAACATAGAAGTTGAATTAAAAATGAACACTAATAAACTTTATAAAAGCATTTCAATATATATGAATATTTGCCAGATTTGCAAAAATCACACACTACACGTGATATCTTAGAATGGTTTTGGTTTTGGTTCTGAATGCTACAAAGGGTGAAAAAAAAAAAAGAATAAGCAAGGCTTAAATAAATAGAAGATGCTTGGGTCTATTTGAGGACGAGTCGTTGTTAGCGTTTTCTTTGTCATGGAACACAGGGCAAATGAGAAATTTTAGCGTTTTCCATTGAGTGTTTGAAATGGTAACAGATGGCGAATTTGTCTATTTCGCAATTCTGGCGATCTAACTGAAAAATCGTCAAACCTTGGGGGAGATATCTGATGATACCCTTTTTCCTTTTTATATATAATTTACATAAAAAAAATAACTTCAAATTTAAAATAAACATAAGGCTGGGCCAAGGTACTAAACTTCGAAGTTCATTGAAATCCAACAAAAAGGAACCTACACTCTCGTTATTTACAATACTGGCAAAAGTAAATGAACGTTATTAGTTGACATATACTCATAAACATGATGGTTAACGAGCACCGAATTTCAGAGTCAATGGATCACCAATTCACTTCCGTTCTAGGCTGGTCCTATAAACTGTTGTCACTTCAAAATGGCAAAACTTGGAGACAAACGAAAATCGAGTCATTGGAATGCCAGATTTTCACCAATGACTTCTGTTAATACAGATTGTATCGTCAAACTTGCTATGCCATTTACTTACTTATCAGTTTTCCTTTGCATGCGGGAGATCACCGGATTTCTTTGCAGCTTCATCAACCCCTCCCTCTTCACGCATATCACTGAAGCTCCTTTTCTTTGATTTAGAATTTGAACCTTCCTTTTCATTTTCATTTTCCTTCTCTTTTCCTTTTCCTTTTAGTCTTTCTTTCCATTTCTCATTCTCAGTCTCTTTAACGGGTTGGGTCTCACTAGATGGAGGAGGAAATAGTGGAGGTTCCCGGCCACTTAATCGGGAATACACTCTTCCAACAGTATCACTTATCTCCTTCCCCAGCCCATTGCTGTCCAGAATTAACTCCCAAACTGATTTAGAGGCCTTCTCAAGCACAGGTGCTCTGAACAGTAAGAAAGATTAAGTACAGCTTCAGCATACATACAGAATGACTCATATACATCTAAATCACGAATGTATAACATATCATATGTTTCAAAACAGTTCTGAAGTTTTAATGGATAGGTTGCCAGAAGAAATCTGAATGGAAAAATAAGTAGTCAAATAAATAAAGAACAAATGCACAAACAAAAATGACGAAAAACGATAAACGGGATGCAAGTAAGCTTTGCACCACTTATGAATCTCACGTCTGATTTTCTTCGACAATCTAAGAACAATTTGTTATAAGTGGGTACAAAGGATTTAGTCTCATTAACTTAATTGGCCAATATGAGGAGTACAGCAAACCGGTGAGTTAAAGGCGTCTAAAACCTCACACCAACATTACATTACGAATTTGCCGTGAAGTAGCGCAAGTTCATAAGTGGACTCACAAATGGGATCTTTCATACCTTCTGAAGATATGCCAAAAACAGCAAAATACCATAACACTTACTCAAGTTCCTGCCGAAGTGCATCAAACAGCTCTCTTTTGGTCTGTTTCTCCGCCCCAGGGGTGTTGAGCACTTTACTTTGTTCTGCCATTTTAATGGTTGTATTCTTCAGCTCTTCCTGCAACAAAGAGAAAGTATAAATTCAAGAACTAAACGCTAAAAAACAACAGTCAACCATTATCTCTATGAAAATTGTACAATTTCAAATCTTCAGTCACAAACTCTTCTACTCCCATTTTATAATTTCTCTAGTTTTGAACATTCATTGATTTTCCCTAGTTATCATAATGTGAGGCGCAAAACTCGTAGTAGCAACAACACACGATCATGAGCTCCATCCATAAATGCCTCGGTGCTTGTACCGAATTTGAAATGGGGCACTATAGCTGATGCTCACAACCTTGGTAGGCATGATCTCCATAAATTGCAACATATCAAAGTCTTAATGTTGTAATTGCCAAGCAATTAAATACCCAAAAACAAAAAATCGTACTAAATGAAAGAGATCATCCCAAAATGCCAACATGTGGCCAGAATTTGATTCTTTCACATTACTATCTAAAAAGGGCAGCAAATTAATCCAAATCAGCTACATTCTTTCCACTTACAATCTAAAAAGGGTGGCAAATTAGTCGGAATCAGATACACATACACAGAATTCTAAGTTTTTGGCGGAAACTAAAATATCAGACCAACCAAAAAAACCATGAGTGTAGAGATCTTAAAACAACCACGTATCAAGAAAAGAACAGACCAATGCCAATCTCCAATTGTCCAGATGTCCGAAGCCATGCTGCACAATAACTATCTTGATTGACCCATGCAAAACCCACACTCAGTTACACATACCATCAACTAAAACCACAATGTCAGAATCTCAAGAAACAACATAACAGAACTTTTAATCAATAACAGTAATTCACTTTAGACTAAAATGAATTTTTTTCCACCCCATATGACTAACTCTTGAAAAGAAAGCAAACATAAACAAATCTGTTATTTCATTGACATCAATATTCTCAAAACTTCATGAAACAACCCACAAACCCGTTGTTAAATAGATAGCTCAAAAACCCCATTCAGGAAATCAAACCAGAATCTAAAAAAATCAATATGTATAGAGAGAATTACATTGGCTTTGAGCTGATTAATGATCTTCAGTCTAAGAGAATCAATGGTGCCATCATTCATCAAAGACTCCAAAACATCTTCCGGTGTTATCACTGAAGACGAACCCATTCTCCTTCGTCAACACAAACCCACTTCAGCTCTTATTATCTTTGCTTTTCTCAAAATCCTAACCTGCCCACATAAACAAAACAACGATGCAACAATTTTTACCATTCAAATATCGGTTTCTTTAACTAAAAAACGATTTTTTACCGCGGTGCAATGAACCCTTTTGTTTGATTTGATAGAATAACTTAAAAATTTGTTAAAAATTTGACACAATTCAATTTGAGAATCTTCGTACCTGGTCTCCGTAGGAACTTCACCGTCTAATCAATTGGAACAAACGGACAGTGAGACAGGTTTCTTTGTTATGTTCCAAGTCTTCTCATGGACCGACTCTTATCTGATTCTTTCTCATTCATTACTGCAAACGACGTCGTCTCGTGATATTAATGTGGGTGCAACATAAATTCAATTATATTTTAAAAGAAATAAGCTTTTTAATTCTTTAAAAAAAATCCCTTATAAATTTGACTTTTAATTCAAAAAATTACTTAATTGACATATTATTAGATGTTTATTATTTTCACTAATTGTAATTTTTAGTCAACTCGAAATTAAAGAACCAATTAAATATTATGGTTCATTTTAATATTTTATGTCAAATTTAAAATTGATAAGACCTTTAACGCTCTAGAAAACACAACTAAAATTATTTTTGATTCTTTTTTAAAATTATAAGTTCTTTTTCGTTATAACTTATGATGAAGAATGTAAGTAACATTCTTAGATAAAGAAGAGTTCTGATCTAGTGCGCAAAACATTAAAATGCGGAAGTGGAAATGTGATTCAATTCACACTCATAATTGTCTATAAATATTGCAATGAGAAAAAGAAAGGGGGAAAAAAAACAAATGAGCACATTAAATTTATAATATCATTTCACAGGTCGGCTACAGTTTATTAGATCTATTGGTGAGTCATCTGATTAATGATGTAATCTATTAACTGCGACATAAAAGTCCAAGAAAAATACTATAATCCACCAACATGGTTCATGTATACTCATATTCCTCAGACCACTACTACATGTAAAAATGTACTACTTTTATTCTTCATAGTTCATGCCACTACTACATGTTAAAAATTCCATGTGTTCATACTGATCTA
>NW_006262201.1:33949958-33995225 GCF_000493195.1 Citrus x clementina | reverse complement strand
ATCAGCAAACTGAATTCTGCCACAATAGTTATACGATCAAGCGTGTATGTTTAGTGCTGGTATTTGGCCTCAATGTCAATATGTTGAACAGTCTCTTCAGCAATATTCAGTAACAAAATCCTATTGCCGTCCATCTTCATCTTTATCCAAGGAAGCTGATAAATAGCTCAAGATGAAGCCATCTAGATCTCCCTCGAGCACAGAATCAGGATCAGAAACTTCATAGTTAGTTCTAAGATCCTTTACCATCCGGTAAGGCTGAACTCAAAGAACAACAAAAAAGGACAGTAAATGGAAATTAGTGTTGGAGTTAAAGAGCGTCAAATGTCAATGGTAAGCAAAGAAATTAAGAGAGGGGTTGTTTAGATGCTATGCATACATGGAGCACATAAGTACGTATCTGGTTTCCCCAACTAATATCGGTTAGAGATTGTGTATGTTCTGCATTCATTTGAGCCTGGCGAGCAATCTCAAGCTGATTTACTCGAGACTGAAGCACACCCATGGCCGAAGCTTTGTTTTGATGTTGCGATCTGTGATTAGAACACAATAAAATATGTACAATTGAGAAGAAGAGAACCCCTCACTCATTGATATTGCTCTAATAACAATGCATACCTTTCATTTTGACAAGTGGCAGTGATGCCTGTGGGAATGTGAATTATTCTCACGGCACTATCGGTTGTGTTGGCATGCTGGCCCCCAGCTCCCCCAGAACGGAACCGCTCTATACGAAGATCTGACTCGTTTATTTGTACATGGGTGGATGAATCACCCGAGTTTGGAATTACAGCAACAGCAGCAAATGAAGTATGTCGACGCTTTCCACTGTCGAAGGGTGAGATACGGACCAATCTGTGGACTCCTACTTCTGCTTTGGCATATCCAAATGCATATTCACCATCTACTTTGATTGTTGCCCGCTAAAAAAAAAAAAGGAGAAAAAAAGACATATCTATGGTCAGAAACTATTTCTTGCTAACAAGAAATGGAAGTGATCAGCTAAATCTTTGAAACCCTGAATTGTATAACCATTGAAATGGAGTATTCAGCAAAGGCTCTGAATATACATATTGAACGTCATTGGTTATGGGTAAGTAACTGTGCAATAATACGTGCTGAAATCAATAAAAGGTGGAAGTTGGGAAGGAAGAAAGTGAACCTTGATTCCTGCAATCTCACCAGGCATTTCATCCATCAAGGTTACTCTGTATCCACGCTGTTGAGCCCATGATTTGTACATTTGCAAAACCATTGACGCCCAATCCATGCTCTCTGTACCCCCCGCTCCTGCTTGGACCTATATTATTCACCATATCAAACATCAAGATCAGTTACTACAGAAACTTTTTCATCAATCACAAATTGGATATCAAAGAAGAGAAGTACTACTAGAAGTATGGGGCAGTTGCATCTTTAGACTCTTAAATTGTAGACCAAAGAACGTGCAAAGGCATCTTATCAGGAAAAATGCTGACACAACAAAGAGAATCAAAAAAATACATGAATATTACCTCAATATAACAAGAACATGGATCCAGCTCTCCAGATAACAGAGCATCAAGTTCTTTCTCTTTTGACTTCCTTCTCATTGTGAGCAAAGCTTCCAATGATTCCTGCAGAGGGAAGAAGCAAGATATTAATTAGTAAGATTATTTTTATAAGCGAACGCAAGCCATGGAACAATGCACTAATTTGTCTAAAAAGGCCAGTCGCTAAAATGTTTTATGTCACAAAAATCATTTGCTTTGCATGCTAAATTGCAATTTCGGCAGAATTTTGGAACTGCTAAGGCAAAATTAAAATATAAAGCAATCAGAAAATAAATATCAAAGGGTTTCAAAATTTTGTATGATATGTATGATACAAGAAAAAATATCATCAAATAGAACGAATACATGCCTAGAATAGAAAGTGAGAGCCCACCAATTCCAACTCAGTATCATTCTCTTCCCGGGCAAGCTTTATCATGTCAATATGCTCAAGCAGTTCTTGCTCAAATGCCTTCACTTCTTTCATTTTACCCATTAGTGAACCATGCTCACGACTTATCCTCCCAGCATGTACAGGATCATCCCAAAGGTTGGGCTTATTGAGCTCAGCCGATAATAGATTCAACCTAACGTTCAAATTCTTCCACTGCAATCATCAACAACATAATTCAGCTGCACTTTGAATAAGACTGTGTCAAATCGATACCAAAACCAGAACTTGATCCAATCGTATATGCAAGACTAATGATCTCTACTTCTCTAGATTAGAAAACAAAATCATGGTTGCTGCCTGAGGATGTACTAACACAAATCAGAACTTTATCTGTTGTGTGCCATCCAATAAAAAAAGAAAAAGAAAAAAGGTTTTAAACACGAATACAGTATCACAAACTCATACCTGTAAACGCTTCTTGATCACTTTAATGGATTGAGCAATAGCAGCAGCATGACTTTTCCAGTCACCCTCACTCTCATCTAGAATTGTCCATTGACTAGCCACAATCCCATCAACTGTAAGACCATCAGAAGTAGAAGGTTCAACGGCAGCCTGTGTACTAAACCACCTACAACCTCTTGGAAAAAGCAAAACCTCAGTAGACCCACATGGATTTTTCAATCTCAAAAGCCCATTAGAACCAAACCCAGAAATATTTTCCCCCAAAACGCAATACCTAGGGGCCAAAATCCAATCTTTTAAATTTCTACGCATTATTTTGGCAACAGTACTATTCGACCACGAATGAGAAACCGTGTGATTTTGATTGGACTTAGCAGAACTGTCAACTTGTGAGGAGCATAGTGTTGAAGATTTGGTTTTAGGGTTCTGAGATAGCAGTGATGAGCCACTACGTGACCGTTTGAGTATAAACGATGACATTGTTTTCATGGTAACAAATGAAAAGAGTGGATTGGGGTTTTTGGGAGGGTTTAACAGAAAGTCAGGGTCGCCACCTCAACGAGGTTAACGGGGAGCTCAACTGGTGGGCCGTGGCATGGCAACTTTGCCCTGTTTATCAAACGACAACGTTTTAGATGCATGATAATTTTCAACCTGCTCCCTAAAATTTGTCGAAAGTCCATTTTTCCATCGTATCCAATTACCAAGATTGATGATCGTATATTTCATTTAGTGACAAATACACAAGTATAGAGTTCAATTAGAAATTCATTATTGTACTATCATAATAACAGAATTATGAAGGATTGTATTAAAAAAAAATATTATTGAATTTTAAATTTTTATATAGATGAATTAGTAAGAATTCTAATTGTATGGGCAATAACATTAATCGATGATCAAAAGCATTAAAATTAAAAATAAACCAAAGTTTTTTCATCTTATTAGATGTTATAAATCTATGTTGGAAGCATTTTAATTTTAATTAAGTAATTGTAAATTAGGAAAGTGTGAAAACTAAAATTAACAGGAAGAATTGTGATAGAGGATAAAATGGCCAAAGCTTTTAGAAAAGAAATTTGAGAATAAATTTCCATTCACAATTGTATATATAGTTTACAAAGAGAATTGCCATACTTATAACATGAAGCCACATGCTATTTATTCTGCACCGCAGTGACTATTTGAATTTCAAAATTTGTAAAAATTTCTTAATAATAGTGGCCAAAGGCTTCAAGATCTACTGATTCGTTCATAAATAAAATCAAAGATAATATAAACTTTTATATAGAAATATTGGTTAAGAAGAGGTATGCTTTTGCGGTAGAACCTTACCATTACAAGATTTCACATTTAAGCAGACATCTCAGTTACTGTACTCAGAATAAAGTGGAGATGGACAACTACATTCATGACACTCAACAAATTTTCTGGATGTCACAACGCACAAGACTCCAAAAATGTGTAATTTGTTAAAATTTTAGGGAAAAGTTTGCAACAATCCCTCCATAATACATGATCAACTAACCTTGTAAAATGACACAAATGCCATCCCTTTCATCTTTCCATCCCACCTTCACTTTTGCTCCGAAAGGCGTCCCCAGATTCCGCAAAACCTTCTTCTCTCTAGCCAGTATGTTAAACCCAACAGAACCCACTTGCGAAAATGCCCCTCAAATCCAACAAAATTACCCCACGCCTCTGTCACCTCCATTGCCAGCCATATCGAAGGATATAGAGCTGACAAGAGCCATGTCTGCGTCTTCAAAATCAAGCCTTTATAAGCTGTCAAGAAGTGATGTGTTGTATGAAGATGAGTGGTTCGTTGCTGTTAACAAGCCTCAAGGGGTTTACTGTGAGAGTGTTTTGGCTTCTGTTCCTTGTTTTCTTGCCGGTGACTCGGCCGAGTCAAAATCAGGCCGACTCAGTGAAGGTCCGTAACTGCTTGTTAAGTTTTCTGTGTTTTTATTTCATGCACTGAAGAAAGATTTGTTTTTGGGTCCTTTTGTTTACGCAAGATTAGTACTTTCGCAGATTTGGAAAAGTTCTGTCGGTGATAAGACTTGCGCTCTAATGGCCATTGTGAACGTGAACTTATGTTTTATTGATAATGTATGCAGCAGAGATTTTGCATCTGTACTTTTTATATTAGTATTTTAAAAATTTGATTCGCAAAATTTTTAGTTTTGGGACCACTGCCAAGTTTCTGCAACAAATTTGAAGTATGCTTCTGTGAGTTTTGTGTAAATCCTAGCTGAATGTATGATAATTTCTGTGACGCGTCTGCTTGGTTATGGTCTGCTATAGGAAGCCATTAATTAGTTCTGACTTCGGAATTGAGTTTTTCTTAAAGCACCTTAATGGTATATTATTTTTGAGTCTGCATACTTCCCTGAGATCCTGTGATGGACCAACATAACAATGACTTACTATTTTATACAGTTCGATCACATTTTTTGTTGATGTTGCATTGTGTTAAAAGCTTTGAATTTCAGGGACCAAACTCAACCTTCTGGAGCTCCATCTAGCCAATCGACTTGATCGTGACACAAGTGGTGTAATGGTCATTACCAAGTCTCACAAAGTAGCTTCTAAGCTTGTGAAGGCATTTACTGACCATAAGGTCAGTAAAACATACATTGCTCTCTGCATTGGTCCAGCCCCAAAGTGGAAAAGGATCACCATTATATCAGGCCATGGTAGGTCAAAGTTTGGAGCCTGGCGTGTTTATGCTGCATCAGACGTGGGTCGGGTTCTACCCGGAGGGTCTGTAGTTAGGGACATGGTTACTTCATTTGAAGTTTTATCAGTGAATGGAGAGGGTAGCTTCAAAGAGCCATCTGAACTTCAGGAACATGAAGAAAATAATATAGTAGTAGAAAAGAAGGCTGTGTTAGATGCTGATGCAAAGAAGAATGAGATTTTGGTAAGGGCGTTTCCTCGGAGTGGAAGAACGCATCAAATTCGGTTGCATTGCCAGTATCTTGGAATTTCAATAAGAGGGGATGTAAAATATGAGGGTGTCTATGAGTGGAATGGGAAGAGATATGATGGCCATGAACTTCATGCAGAAAGCTTGTCTTTTGACCACCCCGTTACTGGTTGTCCTGTTATGGTTCAAGCACCTCTGCCTTTATGGGGAACTGAGGCACTGCAGTCATCATCAAAGTAAATTCTTCTGTGTTCTTCGTGGACTTTTGATGCTTTCGAAGATTTCCTCTTAATGTGCTAAGGTATGATGATTTTGAGAGGAAGTTAAACAGTTTATGAACAAAGAAAGTAAAGCTAGAAAGAGGTGAGAAAAGCACTTCTTTGACATGAGTTGAATCTACAATTGTTAAACTGTTAAACTGTGCTGTACAATGCAGATCCTTGGCACTTCAGCAAAGGTACCTATCTATCTTGCAGGCAGTTCCTTGCTAAAAGCAAGAGCTTCATGTTCAAGCAAATTTCCCAATCCCAGATGCATTTTTGCCAATAGATCATCTTTACATCCTTTTGAGTTTAGCAGTCAAAATCAGGAAAAAAAAATGTGAAACACATAGTTTGGCATTATGCCTGCAAGTCCAAACTGACTTTAGGAAGAGTCTTCTAAGAGTAGGTATTTACTTTACACTGTTGGCTTGATTTCATAGTATTCTGATTGTCATCATTCATTAATGTTTCTAGTTCAAGTACATGATCAAAAGAAGGCCATTGGATTATTGATTTTCCTGTAGCATATGAAAAATTTTGGTCCATTATGTTGGCAGAAACTGAAAGGCCTCTTTTTGGCATTGTTTAACATCACTTTTGATCAATGAAGTATTACTGCTACATTTTGACATGTATTAATGATTTAATGAGCATTTTACCTTTGGAGGTTGCCTGTCTTAATCACTGTGGACAAGAAGATAATGGAGGCTTTATCCTTTTCTTGGCAGATGACTATGATTGATGATAGACCTAATAAGAAAAAGAAATGTGAAAATAAGTGAAACTGTGAAAGGGAAATCATTACACTCATTGGGCACGGTAAAGTGACTTCTTAGAAATTAGTTTGGTGGATTTTTGTATCAGCCCCTGGTCCTAAGAATGAAGTTTCTATGCAATAAACGTTGATTATTTTCTGTCAAACCAAGAGCTTTTCATGAGTTTTCAAAAGGACTTGTGTATATAAAACTAAAAGGTTCCTGAATGGTTCGAGCTGTGTAAGGGAAAGGACTTTACATTTTAGGAAGCACTTTTTAGATGGGGGAAGAACGCCAAGCACTTTCTAGAATAACTCTTCATGGAATATTCACATTTTCGAAAGCAATCAAAACCGTTTTCTATATTATATTTAAAGCATTCTTCTTGTCTCTATGGTATATATTAATGCCACGGTGTTATCCTTTTAATTATTGCTAATTTTGATTAATATATATATTTTTTAATATCATGGGATATTGTGACTGGCAGGTCAATCCATCCAGTAGGTAAAGTAGTTGAATCCTTGAGTTCACAATATCTGCTGAGTTGCTTGTAGAAGCAAAAAGAAAAGCCGCGTCAGGGTTATCTTGTTCTTACATTAATAAGATTACTCTGAATAGCAGCAATATAATGAGATGTATCAAGTCCCCAGTAAAGCTCAAGCCCTTGCAAACTCTGAGGTTAAGTTTACACAATAAATATTAGAAATATCATCTTGATCTTCCTACTGTGGTTCCTATTTCCCTTTTTTAAGATAAAGTGGACAAAGTCACAACTCTCAATTTGACATTGAATTAATGAGGAACGTGGACTCAAGCTGGCTTCTCTGATTTGCATACGTATTCTGCATGACTTAATCACATTAAACTCGAGCTCAGGCAAACTTGGTGCTTAAAGTTTAGTAAAAGTATGAATTGACTTTGTAAAATTTCATTGTATATTTATCAAATCATTGAAAAAAGAAAAAAAAGAGTTGCAAGACTTGAAATATTGATTGAGACTCTGCATATAATTGCAATAGTCATAAAAGAAACTAAAATATAAATCAGCAGAAATTTGTCATGCGGCTTGCAATAAGTTATATGACTTTGTCCTTGGTCAAAATTACTAATGGCTGACTTGGACATTTCTGTGTATAAACCGACATCCTACATACCAAGATGTTGATATGAGCACAAGTACATTGATTGAGACACTGACAAAACTCATTCCTACTAATCAAACCAACTGGTAATAAAAGAAACCAATGTATACTGACTGTCATTCAAAACAACCAGTTTGCATGGTCTGCAGTAGCCATGCAAGGCTTCTGATATATCTTTTTGGATAATGTACTTTCTGATGCCTTCAGATTTTATCTGCACTTAAATAACCAGCACCGGTTCTTGTTCTATTTGCTAGGAAAATTTTCAAGAAACAAAGTGATCATCAATAGTGAGTTCATTTATGGAAATGGCTTCATGGAGTGAGGGGCATACACAAGTTCTGACACCCGCAGCTGCTTTTATAGGAATTGGTTTTGCTTTGATTCTGTGGGTATTGGTCTCAAAGGTTAAGATCTCAAATGGAGCTGGTAGCAATGGCGATGATGATAGGTTGATTGAAGAAGAAGAGGCAGAGGAGGGTGTTGATAGCCTTGAGGCTGCCATCAAGTGTGCTGAAATTCAAAATGCCATTTCTGTTGGTGAGCTCCCTTCATGCTTGTATTTGAGGTTTGTTTTCGAGTTCTGCACGATGAAGATCAAGTTGTTTTCTTTGATTGTCATGAAGTATTTACTATTTTATATAGTAGAAAACATGAATCCACAATGAGGTATGAAGTGCTTCTATTTTGTAGTACTTTACTATAATTTATTCTTTCTGTTCTTGTCCCTCTTTCCTGTTGGAGTTTTATAATTCATTGTCCTAGTACTTTTCTTCTGGATATAATAAATTATCAATCCGAGATTCTCTTATCCGCCCACTGTTTAATATGATGACCTGGTGATCACTGAGAGCTTTCTGATAATCTTTACTGATATTTTCTGATGTCTGCCTTGTTCTCAGGGGCAACATCATTTTTGTTTCCACAGTACAAGTACCTCAGTGTGGTCATGGGCGTATTCAGCACCATCATCTTCCTTTTCCAAGGTTCGGTTAAGGGCTTCAGCACCAAACATGAACCCTGCACATACAACACAGGGATTATGTGCAAACCAGCTCTTGTAAATGCTATTTTTAGCACCATTGCTTTCTTGCTCGGAGCCCTTACTTCAACCCTCTCAGGTTTTCTTGGCATGAAGATCACAACCTATGCAAATGCCAGAACAACTTTAGAAGCAAGGAAAGGAGTCAGCAAGGCTTTTATTACAGCTTTCCGAGCTCGTGCAGTGATGGGCTTGCTCCTTGCTGCCAATTGCCTTTTGGTGTTGTATGTCTCCATCAATTTATTCAAACTCTATTATGATGATGACTGGGAGGGACTTTATGAATCTATTACTGGTTATGATTTAAGTGGCTCCTCAATGGCACTCTTTGGAAGAGTTGGGGGAGGTATATATACAAAAGCAGTTGATGTAGGAAGCTGACCTTGTAGGAAAAGTTGAGAGAAATATTCCTGAAGACGATCCATGAAACCCAGCGGTAATTTCCTGAAACCTTGCCACTCTGTTTGATTCATTGCTGGCATTATATTTTGTTCTATAGTCTTTAGTGCCTATTTATGTCATGTGTACATTTTCTATTAGGATATAGTTTGTGGACATTACAAGTTTTAGCTTTGACATTGACAAATAGTTTGGAAGTTCCTGAAGTTACTCATTGCTTATATTCTAGCCATAACATCAACACTGATCACACTAATGTTGTACAGGTTATTGCTGACAATGTGGGCTACAATGTAGGAGAAATCGCTGGGATGGGTTTTGATCTTTTTGGATCATATGCAGTCATCCTGTGCAGCACTCTATGTTGCATTGGTATCATCCTTCAGTATCAGCCATGTCCTATTCCCTGATCATAAGCTCAATGGGAATAGTGGTTTGCATGATTACCACGCTTTTTGCTACTGACCTGTTTCAGATTAAGAGTGTAAGTGAAATTGAACTATCCTTCAAGAGACAACTTCTTATCTCAACTATTTTTGATGACTGTTGGCATTGTCACCGTCAGCTCTTTTGCTTTGCCATTAGAATTCGCTCTCTCTGATTTCGGAACCGAGAACTGTCAAAAATTGGTAAGCACCTAGGACTCGCATTTTATTAAGATTTTGTATGTTTATATCTTCATTGATTAAGTTGCAAGCAACAGCAGGCACCTTTTCTTTTGTGTTGCAACTGGCTTGTGGGCTGGACTTGTAATCGTCTACACCACAGAATATTATACTAGCAATGCTTACAGGTGAGTTATATTTTTCATGGAAGTATTAAACAATTAGACTTTTATGATGACCTCTGATTCTGATATTTTTTTCATGTTGAAACTTTTCAGTCCAGTGCAGGACTGGCAGATTCTTACAAGAGAGGTGCTTCAACAAATGTGATTTTCGATTTGGCTCTAGGATACAAATCTGTCATCATTCCCATATTTGCAATTGCCGTTGCTGCTTATGCGAGCTTCAGCCTGGCTGCTATGTATGGAATTGCTGTGGCTGCTTTGGGAATGTTAAGCACTATTGCCACACGTCTAACAATTGATGCTTACGGCCCCATAAGCGGCATTGCTGGTGGAATTGCAGAAATGGCTCTGCATGTCCCACAAGATACATGAAAGAACAGATGCCTTAGATGCTGCTGGAAATACCACAGCTGCAATTGGTAAGGCAAGTCTACAAATTATCAGTTATCTTTCACTAAAACTTCTTTTTGACTCACTGCAATTTTCTCTCAGGGGTTTGCAATTAGATCAGCTGCAGTAGTCTCTCTTGCACTATTTAGAGCCTTTGTGAGCCAAGCAGGCATCGAGACAGTCAATTTGTTGACACCAAAAGCCTTCGTAGGACTCATTGTTGGAGCCATGCTTCCGTGCTGGTTCTCATCCACGACAATGAAGAGTGTAGGAAGCATAGCTCTCAAAATGGTGGAAGAGGTTCGCAGGCACTTCAATACAATTCCAGGGCAAAACCAGACTACACAACTTGTGTCAAGATTTCCACTGATGCCTCACCCAGAGAAAATGATCCCACAAGGTGCATTGGTTATCCTTACGCCACTCATTGCCGGCACCTTATTTGGAGTTGAAACTCTTGCTGGTTCACTTGTCTCTGGTGTCCAAGTATGTACAAAATTTATGTCAAGATCACCATTTCATCTTGAAGTTCGTTCAACTTTTTCCTTTTTTTTTTTCTCCCCATGTTGCCATATCGGCATCCAACACAGGAGGGGCATGGGATAACGCCAAGAAATACATAGAGGTAAGTAACCCCTGATAACACGTATCTCGAGATAATGGTTCATGGGGTCTTGTATACTTTGATGTGATATTCACGCGGGGAGGGGGGTGGGCGGGCGCTGTGGAGCCATTGGTGTTTGCTCCATTCTTTGCAACTCATGGAGCCTTGCTCTTCAAATTGCTTTCGGTGTAACCGGCATATGTAATGTGTTCAGTAATGAAGAAACTATTTACTAATAACACGATAAAATATGCATTTATTTATTTATTTATTACTTCATCCGTCGAAGTCAGTAAAAACACTTTCGACAAATTTATAATTCAAAGATTGTTTTCTGTGCATTAATTTTTATACATAAAATAATCATATCCAAGAGTCCATCAGTGAATAAAAAACTTAACTTTCATGATGCTGATATTGTTTTGCTAATGAGTAATGACCCTTGAAAGCAAGGGTTACTGCAAAAACCACATGATGGTGATCACAATTATTATTTTAACGAGACTTTTGAGTGGCTTTCACTCTAAATGTGAGTGCCGGCCCACGTTTGGACAGAGTACATGGCCTACCAAAATTATCTCATATGATGGATTTACATCATGTTGAGAGAATCATTCCAAATTAATTCTTGATTGACAAGGCATCTACGTTTCAAAATTAAAAAAAAAAAAAAAAAGAAGAAAAACCACAAGGCATCTAAAAATATGAAATGCTTATTTAACATTTTAATCTAGCTTTCCCACCACTTATAAAAATTACATTACAAAAAAAAATTAATAAATATATATGTTATTTCATATCCAATAATCACTTTAGATAACAATTTATTAATAACAAATATATGAAACTCTATTTTAATTTTTTCTTTTTTAGTACTATTTTAAAAATTTGTTAAGATTTTATCTTATCACGACAGCACCATAACCTATTCCAAACCGAAGAGGTCTTTCCAGATAAAACCTCTTCAAAATCAAATAAATAAATATTTAAAACTTTTAACTTAAAATAGGAAAATACTAATTGCGTACGGGACAACAATCCTTCATTGTTGCCGTACACCAATATCTTCACGCCGCGTGTCAAGTACTGGGTACCCTCTATGATTCGTGGTAATCACCAATCCCTCCTTCCCACGTCACAACAATGACACTCGATCTCCGAATGGCATATTCCAATTCGTCCGCGTCATTATAAGGATCCACGTCATCTCGTCCTGAAAGTCCTCTATATATTCAGTCCTCTTTCACACTTCACTCTACAGAGCACTTCCTCTCTCTCGCTCTAAAAATGGCGAAATTAAACCCTAGCTTTCTCTCTCTAACTCTCCTCACTATCTTCCTGACAATTGCCTCTGCTCACGTCTTCTTCGAAGAACGCTTTGACGGTAACTATTTGCTCCTCTATCCACTTTCAGCCAAAGTGGGGTCCTTTTTTTTAATTTTTTAAATTTCTAGATCGGTTCCTTTTTTCAACGAAATTTGATGTGATCTAAAATGACAGTAAACGGCGTGTCGTTTACTTGCGTAATTTTGACTAGAAATGAACTTAAAACTGATTAGATCTGTGACTGTTTAGTTATCATCGATTTGATTTGATCTGGAAATGATAATGTGTGATCATTTGCTTAGTTTATATATTGATCTGTTTAATTTCTTTGTGAGTTCTAAGATCGACGATTAATGATTAATGATTTGATTGATATTTGACTAATTGATGAAATGTTAATGTTATGTACTATTTATTGAATTTACTTTTTTAAGAACGAAAATTCAAATTGCTTCCCATTTTCCCATTTACTTTTATTAATTGATGAAATGTTAAAATTTTGAATGCTAAATTCATATTCTTAAGAACGGGAGATGTTTTGAGATAATATTAGTTAGTGTAAAACGGCAATTTATTAACTTTTTTTTTAATATATATATTGATGTGCTTTAACATGGTGATACTGAAAAGATGGATGGGAAAGCCGGTGGGTTACATCTGATTGGAAGAAAGATGAGAACACGGCTGGAGAATGGAACTACACTGCTGGGAAATGGAATGGGGACCCGAATGATAAAGGTGGTCCTTATAGCCCAAGATTTTATTTGGATTCTCTAGTTTATGAATTAATCTTGATGCATTAAGTTAATTGTTGGTACAATGTTGGATGGCAGGTATTCAAACTAGTGAAGACTACAGGTTCTATGCTATTTCAGCTGAATTCCCTGAATTCAGCAACAAGGACAAGACACTCGTGTTCCAGTTTTCTGTTAAGCACGAACAGAAGCTTGACTGTGGTGGTGGCTACATGAAGTTGCTTAGTGGCGAAGTTGATCAGAAGAAATTTGGTGGTGATACCCCTTACAGGTTACAGGAAGCTACCCTGTTAGGTTATAACTTTGTTGCCATTATATATGACCAGTTTGTGTTGATTTGAGTGTTATATGGTTGATTGCAGTATCATGTTTGGACCAGATATCTGTGGTTATAGCACTAAGAAAGTGCATGCCATTCTTACCTACAATGGAACAAACAAATTGATCAAGAAGGAAGTACCATGTGAGACTGACCAACTCACTCATGTTTATACTTTCATCCTCCGTCCAGATGCTACTTACAGCATCCTCATTGACAATGTGGAGAAACAATCTGGTAGCTTGTACTCTGATTGGGATCTCCTCCCTCCAAAGACCATCAAGGATCCTGACGCCAAGAAAGTAATTGCCCTTATAACATACCTTACTTTTTGATTTTGTTTTCATGAGTTAAGATCCTGACTTCTAGAATATGCTGGCAGCCTGAAGACTGGGACGACAAAGAATATATTCCCGATCCTGAAGACAAGAAGCCAGAGGTAAAAATCCCCTGATTTTGAACCTTCTAGTGCTTATGCTAAATTAACAGTTTCTTGTATGATTATCCATGTGCCTGCTCACCATTTTTTTGTTTGTTTGATTTTTATGATAACAGGGCTATGATGACATTCCAAAGGAGATAACAGATCCTGATGCCAAGAAGGTAGTCATTGGGTTTCAATTTGTTAAAAGTATTTTTTCTTTAGTTTGTGAAGAGTTTGTACTGATTAAGGTGGTATGTTGTTGTAGCCTGATGATTGGGATGATGAGGAAGATGGTGAATGGACAGCTCCAACCATCCCTAACCCAGAGTACAAGGGTCCATGGAAGCCAAAGGTTACTAAAATTCTAGATTAATTTGAACCATGTAAATATGGTTTTGGCTATCTTGTAACTGTGTTTTGCCTCTGCAGAAAATTAAGAACCCTAATTACAAGGGCAAGTGGAAGGCTCCAATGATTGACAACCCAGGTTATCTTCTTTCTTGAACTATATACTACTATGACATGCCTTTGCTTCAATTGGCTTTTTGTTATGTACTGTTAGGATGTTTGCTAAATGTTACTTATGGTTTTGATATTCTATAGATTTCAAGGATGACCCAGACCTTTATGTGTATCCCAACTTGAAGTATGTTGGCATTGAGTTGTGGCAGGTGATTATCTCTGTTGTTTTGCTTATGTGTTAATTGTTATCATAGAGGCTAAAGTTTTCTCACTGTTGAGGTGAATAATGTGTCAGGTGAAATCTGGAACCATGTTTGACAATGTCTTGGTTAGTGATGATCCAGAGTATGCCAATAAGTTGGCCGAAGAAACATGGGGAAAGCATAAGGATGTATGATTGTTTTCTCCTCATCAAATCTGTCTCATAACTGATACTTACAAGCCTCAGTATTTGATTTGGAGACCTATTGTTTTTGCAGGCCGAGAAGGCAGCATTTGATGAGGCCGAGAAGAAGAGAGAGGAGGAGGTGCTTTTTTGCTCAATTACTTTGTTGCACATTTTATTTTTTCTTTGGAATTGGGTTTTTAGCATACTTAGCTGAGTTTCCAAAGACATAATCATTTACCTAGATGAAAACTTATCTGTTGAAAACTTTTTTGATTCTATTCTGTGTTACCAGTTATGCTAACTTTCTGAAATGTGGTTAACAGGAATCAAAGGACGCACCTGATTCTGATGTAAGTCTCTATCAACTGTAATTAGTGTGATATAAGTGATGAAATGACAATCATTTTGGTCCTAATCTTGATAATCTTGTTTTAAGGCTGAGGATAATGATGACGATGACACTGAAGATGATGATGATGCTGATACTGAAACCAAATCAGACTCCAGCAGCGGAGACGCAGACAAGGATGTACATGTAGGTTTTCCTACTTGTTGATACATCTGAATATTCTTAATTATTGCTATGCATCCAGGCGTTGATCCATTTTTTGTGTGATCTGCAGGATGAGCTGTAGGGGAAAATGCTATGATAAGCCCCGAGAATTTGGGCGTAAAGATGCTCCAAAATTTTTCTGTTTTCTATTTTGATTTTCAGCTCTAGGGACGTTTATGCTTTAGGAAAGTGACCTGAAGAGTAGAAAGAAAGGCTGCGTTTAAAATTTGTGTGGCCGATCATTGCTTAAATCTCATTTTAACTATCTGAGCTTTTAGAACAAAGAGGATTGAAATATTGTGGGCTTTTTATGGACACATTTATGAATATACTTTGGACATTGGAGCTTTATGCGCCCAATTTGCTTGTTTATTAGTTCCATGTTTGTTTATTTGTTTTTTGCAGTTCTACATTATTTATTTATTTATTATTATTTTTTCTGGGGTGTCTTTCTGTATCTCTTGCATTGGAAAGTCTTTTGTTGGGACATGAGAATTTGTATGATTTCAATAGCCGACAATAGCAAATTGTCATTTCCACACATTTAAAACTTCATGAGCATAGAAATACGACACGTGTCCAGGATTAATACACTTTTAAGCAACAGAAGTTGATTTAAAGATGTGTACTTTACCATTTTGCTCAATCGAATTCAAAATGAAGTCTTAAATTTATTTTTATAATATCAAAGATAATTTATTGGGCCAATATATTTCTTTATTCATTTAATCAACGCTATATTAATTAGTGAGAATATTGATATATCACTATTCGAATGTGTGGGGTTTTAGTACTTCAATTCATGGACTTGGAAAGTGGATGCGTTGCATTCATTTCTTCATATGAGCAAGAATTCTCAAAGAAAATTAAAGAATCTGAGAATCAAGATGCAATAAAAGAGTAGTAGTTGTTCAAAAAGATGCTTGAACTCACCAAAGAAGATCAAAACTCTTGTAATCTCCCCACAGAATGAACAAATTGTGAAGAAGCCCGAACCGCCTCCTGCGCCCTCCCCGGTTCGTTCGTTGAATGCATTGAAAATTGGTGCCTATGCTACTACGAGGAGTGCAGCCGGGGAGCCAGTTCCTTATTCATCAAATGTTGTGAAGAAGCATGTTCCCTTCTCTGTGGCAAATAATGGATCATATAGATGCAACGAATCGTTATTATTGAGAAGGCCTGATGAGTTCTTGTGTCCTTTGGATTAAGATATGGTCGAGCAGTCTAGTGCTTTGTTGTTTTAATTTGTAACTTGTAAGGCGATCATTCACCACTGCTGCTGCAGGTTTGTTCAAAGCAACCTCAGTTTCGTAATAACCATTTGTATTTTTCTTTTTTGGTCATAATTAATACAAGTTTCTTCTACAGTTGCTCTCATTTTCTTAAACATAAATCCATCTTTATACTTTGTTAGTTTAGATTAGTTGGACTGACCGGCTGAGGATCGAATTACTCGGTCTTAATTTGAGTAATTGTGCCATATTCAGTACCACTTAACATAGAAGCTGCTTGTTGGCTAGCTGGAAATCATTTATATTTTGTGAGAACAAAGTATGGCATTAATCAATTAGCTGGTGAAGTTTATTAAGTTATATATATACCTCATCAACATGCACTTAAATATAATCCTGGATTAATTAATTTAGGAACCCAATTAAATAGAAACTATTAAGAGGATGGTTAAGAAAATCAAAATGTGTAGGGTGTAAAATCCATGAACTTGCAAGGTTCGTGGCCGGCACTAAGCAATTGAAAATGAACAGAAAAGATTGCATCTTTCGTTAACACTGCTGCAAGAATGTCTACAGAGTCAACAAACTAGAAAAGGAAATTATAATTTTATAAGGGAATGGCCATACGCAAGCACCAAATCAAAGGGAAGTTTTGGTAGCCGTTGATCTTTTTGAGGACAAATGATCTTGTTTACTAATGGGCACTCATTTGAAGAGATACAATCATTTTAATTCTGGCGAATGGGGTTCATTAAAATGTTGTTGGCACTTGGCACAGCTTAAAATTTGATGAAATTAATTATTAAAAGGTTCATTGCATATGGTTCGGAGTAATCTTTAATTCCGGCGCTTGGGATTCATCATCGAAATTAATGCTATCCTCACAGCATTGAAGTTTAATGAAGAGAAAGAACATCAGCAGTCTCAAATGCTTCTATAAATTAATGCTCATTTCGCTCTCAAAATTCTAAGAGCAATTCTTAGGTTCATTTCTCAAACAAAAAGAATTGTCAAGAAAGAGCTGAAAACCAAGATGTGTGACAGGAAGGCTTCTTATGGATGTTGTTCAAGAAGCAACGTACCGAGTTCTTGTTCCTCGACACCAAAGAAGGAGACCGCGACCGCCCCAAAGAAAGAAGAGTGTGAACATAATGTGAAGGCATCTCAGGTCGCTCCTGCGCTAACTGCTCATGCGTCGAGTGCTCCGAAAACTGAGGTCGAAGAAGAAGAAGAAGCGGCAGCTGTGAGCGTCGTCAAGCAAGAGGAATCTGTGAAAGTTAATGTGGGAAAATGAAGTATCCGAGGTGGTTCTTAATTAGTATTAAATAATGAGGAGGCTTTGGAATAAGACAATAAGTTTGTTTACATGGATTATGTTATGTTGTGTCTTTTTAACAATAAGTTTATGTCTTGTTTGTGTTGTGTTGTGTTGGTTTTGGGTAATTAAGCCTTCTCAATAAGGTAATTAATAAAATAGTTGTTTCTGTTATTTTTAGTCTATGATCACTAAAATAAACACAATTTATTGTTTAATCAATTAGAGGCTCACTAATAAATTGTTCGTACAAAAGTGTGATGGTTGTATCAATATTAGTAAAACACACTCGTGCAAAGCAATCGTATTGAAATATGCCCAAAACATGAAGAGAGTAGATGCTAACTGCTCAACCAGTAAGTATTTTGCGAATTTGTATCATGTTATGTTGAGAAATTAATTACAATTAAAAAAAAAAAAGACACTGAAGAAATAAGTTTACAAATCTATCATAAAAAGTAATACTTAGAGAACTCCCAAGAGTTTTCATGCAGACTTTTACATAAGCAACGCCCAAATTAATTAATGTATCTGCTACTGTATTACGCTCGCGATAGATATGACTGCAATGAAATTTTATTTTGATAATTATGCTTTTACAATTCAACCATTGTATTCAAAGCTGCCAGGGGGGTTGGTAATGAGGGCTGCTAAGGCAAATAAAAGACTAATTAATAGATGAAGCAATCTTAATAGCTGTGATAATAGCAAAATTTTGGTGGAGAGGAGAAGAGAAGTAGAATAAATCTTTGGCCTTCTGTGTAATGTTATGTGGATAAAAATTTATCTCAAAGATGACATGTTGTAAAGGTCTATGGACTGTGTATGACAAAATGTTTGTACATTCAAGGCATGGATGACGTATCATACATTTTTCCATATATTGTCGTTTATAAATTTACCACATAGGTGGCATGCAAGAATAACTTGTATGAATGTCGTTTATGTCTATTAAACACAGAGATGACATCTCTTATCATTAACTCATTCAATAGTTTAAATAAAATTAGTTCAAAGTTAATTATTTTACATTAGAAATTATGTACAAATTAATATACTTTGGACATTGGAGCTTTATGCGCCCAATTTGCTTGTTTACTAGTTCCATGTTTATTTATTTGTCTTTCTCAGTTCTACAAATTTTTTTTTTTTTTTTTTTTTGGGGGTGTCTTTCTGTATCTCTTGCATTGGAAAGTCTTTTGTTGGGACATGAGAATCTGTGTGATTTCAATAGCCGACAATTGAAAATTGTCATTTCCACACATTTAAAACTTCATGAGCATAGAAATACGACACAGGTCCAGGGTTAATAAACTTTTAAGTAACGGAAGTTAATTTAAAGAAGATCTGTATTTTACCATTTTGCTCAATCGAATTCAAAACGAAGTAAATTAAGGGTGCGTTTGAGATTGAAGTTGGACATACTAAAGTGTTTAGTAAATACTAACTGTTGTAAATTGAAAATTATATTGATATAATTTTTCACTTGTATAATGAAAATATATTATATCTTTAATAATTTCATCAAAATTATTATTTAAATATTATATTTATTATATATTACTAACTTTTGTTTTATACTAAATTTTTTTTTCCACAACAGCTGTAACTACAACACCTCAATCCCAAACACATCCTTAGGGATGGCAAAATCCGGGTCCGGACCCGGATACCATTTTCTTTTCCCGGACCCGGATTTTAACCTGGATTTTTTCACCCGGGTCCGGGTCCAGGTTCAACCCGGAAAAATCCGGGTTTCCGGATTCCGGGTTTTGAACCCGGATCAATGAATCAATATTAATTTCTAAAATTCTAAAAATAAAAAATTAATACATTTCTAAACAATAACATATTTAGATTAATCAATAAAATTAATTAAAAAATAATATAAAAATTAAATATCCGGGTCCGGATTCCGGATGTCCGGGTTAACCTAAACCCGGACCCGGATATATCCGGGTTATTAAAATTTATTCCGGACCCGGATTTTTTTATATTCCGGTGTGGGTTCAACCCGGCCCGGATTATCCGGGTTCGTCCGGGTCCGGGTTATTTTGCCATCCCTACACATCCTAAATGTATTTTTATAATTTCAAAGATAATTTATTGGGCCAATATATTTCTTTATTCATTTAATCAACGCTATATTAATTAGTGAGAATATTGATATATCACTATTCGAATGTGTGGGGGTTTTAATACTTCAATTCATGGACTTGGAAAGTGGGTGCGTTGCATTCATTTCTTCATATTTTCCTCATAGAAGCTACTTGTTGGCTAGCTGGAAGTTATTCATATTTTCTGAGAACAATGTATGGTATTACTCAATTAGCTGGTGAAGTTTAATAAGTTATATATACCTCATCAACGTGCACCTAAATATATATACATTGACTAATTAATTTAGGAACCCAATGTAGTTAGAAACTAATAAGCGTGTAAACAGAAGTTTTGGTAGCCGCTGATCTTTTTGAGGACAAATGATCTTCTTGCCTAATAGGCACTCATTTGAATAGATACAATCTTTTAGTTCTGGGGGATGAGGTTTCATCAAAATGTTCTTGGCACAGCTTAAAAATTGATGAACTTAATTATTAAAAGGTTCATGCATATATATGGTTCCGAGTAATCTTTAATTCCAACGCTTGGGATTCATCATCGAAATTAATGTTATCCTCACAGCATTAATGTTTAATGAAGAGAATGAACATCAGCGGTCTCGAATGCTTCTATAAATTAAAGCTCACTTCGATCTCTACATTCTAAGAGCAGTTGTTAGGTTAATTTCTCAAACAAAAAGAATCGTCAAGAAAGCTGAAAACCAAGATGTGTGACAGGAAGGCTTCTTATGGTCAAGGATGTTGCTCAAGAAGCAACGTGTCGAGTTCTGGTTACTCGACGCCAATGAAGGAGACCGCCCCAAAGAAAGAGGAGTCCGACCACAATGTGAAGGCATCTCAGGTCGCTCCTGCACGAACTGCTTATGCGTCGAGTGCTCCGAAGACTGAGGTCAAAGAAGAAGAAGCAGCAGCAGCTGTGAGCGTCGTCAAGGAAGAGGAACCTGTGAAAGTTAATGTGGGAAAATAAAGTATCCGACGTGGTTCTTAGTATTAAATAATGAGGAGGCTTTGGAATAAGACTATGAGTTTGTTTACAGAAAATGGATTATGTTACATTATGTCTTTTTAATAATAAGTTTATGTCTTGTTTGTGTTGTGTTGTGTTGTGTTGTGTTTGTGGTTAATTAAGCCTTCTTAATCAAGTAAATAATGGAATAGTAGGTTTTAATTTATATATTTGTTTCTGTTGATAAATTTCTCTTTTAATTTAGTTTACCTTTTTCACTCACCGTTACTAACTAAACATTGCATCTCTTTAAATTAATGGAATAGTGGGTTTTCATTTATATCACCATTTTTTCGAAGCTGCCAGGGAGGTTGGTAACAAGGGCTGCGAAGGCAGGCTAGTGACAATGAGAAATCACTTTCATGCCAATTGAAACACCAACTCATAGATGAAGCAATCTCAATACCTTGGATAATAGCAAAAACTCGGTAGTGAGAAAAAGAGAAGCGTATGTTATTCTATGTCAATAAAAATTTATATCATAGATGACATGTTGTAAAGGTTTATGGACTGCGTATGACAAACTGTTTACGTACTAAAGTGGATGACATAATTAATATATATATATAGTATTAAATAATTTAAATTAGTTACAGAAATATTTAAATTATTTTATGTATAATACCCAGCGAATTAAATGAAAGAAAACCCAGAAAAACTGAAGCAAGAACCAGATGGACTCTTATTGAAATTTCACTATTAACAATGCTTTTGTACGTACAGAGCAACCATTATGCAATGGTTGCTTTGTGGCTGTGATTAAAATTCAAGAAATGAACAAAATTGTGTCAACTATCTTTATTGTTTTTCCATCTTCTCGTCAATAGATTTGACGACATCCAACAACTTATCCTTTTGCAATGGCTTTGTTAAATGAAAGTCCATTCCAGCATCAACAATCTTGCTTGCTACTCCAGCCATTGCATGAGCTGTTAATGCTATTATTGGAATATGAACATCATATTGTTCTTCCTCTTTTCTTATCAATCTCGTTGCTTCGCATCCATTCATTACAGGCATCTGTCGAGTTGGGAAAAAAATAAAAATAAAAATTACAAGTTACTATAATACATGTAGTATCCCAGATATTATTATCCCCCAAATAAGATTAATGCTTTTGAGATAAAGTTTGTAGAATTACCTCGCAATCCATCATAATATAATCATAAGGCAGAGCCTTTCCTTCCTTCCTTAAATCACTTAAAATTTTGCATACATGATCAAAGGCCTCTTTCCCATTTCTGCAAACTTCAAATTTTGCTCCAAGTTTCCCGAGAACAGCACTAGTTACCTTAAGCACTATAGCATCATCTTCAACAACCAGAAATTTCTTCCCATTCAATGGCTTCTCACTACATTTTCCATCACTTTGTGCTGCTACTTGTTGGAGTGAGCTGCAATGTGATGAAATAGAAGCTCCGGCCTCTGCCCCGAAGCTCTTCAACTTGTTCAAAGGATTCGGGTCAGTGCAATGCTGGAGTTCTTGAGATGATGCTTCCATCTTTAACTTTGGGAAATTCCTTTGAGATGCACCTTTGCATTCGGGTAATAGCTTCAACACTTCAATCAAACGAGAACCATGAAATGGTCTACTTATGACATGATCACATATAGGAAGTAGCCTATACTCTCGGGAATGAGCATTGCGTATGACTGAATTATCTATCCAGACAACCTTGCATGACAAGCTAGGTACGTCTCTCTTGAAGTTGGCAAGAATTTTGACCAATTCGGATACAGAACCAGCAGTTGCATCAATCACTACCAGCGTGAAGCTCGATAAACATTTGGAGCTGGCCTTTTTAGAATGTGGGGAAACATTGTCATAATCATCTTTAATGTCTAGTGCCACATCATGATGTCCTGTATCAGAACTGCTAGATGCAGACATGGTTAAGGAATCAACTAAACTTGACTCAGGCTTTTCGGCGTAACCAATACTGGAAGGATCCATTTTTCGCTTCACTTTTCTCAGCTCCTGATGGAGATTTTTCTCTTGTTTCACAATTGTAACTTTAATGTTTAAGCTATTTTCTATGTACCTCTTCAGGACTCTTCTGCGTTCCTCACCGGCTATGAAGAGTATCATATGAGATCCCTCGGATTTAGCTGCAGAGCCCCAAAAAGATGCAAAATGCTGATGAAGTCCTGTTTGAGGCCAGTCATTATGTGTTCTAGGATCTTCTTCATCAGTGTCAGGACGCTCGCGTTCACACACTACAGTCAGAAGTACGTTGAACCTGAAGCAAACGCCTCTTTCTCCAGGCTCTTTATCTGCAATTGCTATCTCTCCTTTCATTAAATGTACCTGAAACACAATATCAACATTTCAACTGAAAAGCTATATTCAGGATTTTGAATATAGACCAAACAACAGGATATTAAACTAACAAGGTATCTTCTTACTCACTGACCATGGATTGAACAATACCAAGTCCCAAGCCAAGGCCTTCTTGATGACCAAGAGCAGTTTCCTTAACTTGAACAAATTCTTCAAAAATAGAGTTCTGCTTGTCCTTAGGAATCCCCTTGCCCGTATCATCCACCTCAAATTCAAACTGCAGTAAATTGGGATTCCGCTCAACTGAATGAAGGGCATCTAGATCATCAAAACCTTCCTTATTCCTGAAAAACAACTTGGATAAACACTTTGAGATAACATTACGGTTAGAAGCAATGATGTCTTGTTTGAAACTCTTCTTCTTTACTGCTGCGCGAACTGAGATATGACCTTCCGATGTAAACTTCATGGAATTGCTAACTAAGTTGCATAAAATTTGTTTAAGTTTTACGCGATCACCTCGTACATGGCATGATCCTAGAACAGAGCCATCACAAGGATCAAGGACAACATCAACTCCTTTCTTTATGCCCACATGATAGTACATATCAACCACTTCTTCAAGTAATTGAGCCAAGTTGAATTCTTCTTCTACAAGTTCCATTTTTCCAGCTTCAATTTTACTCATCTCCATGACTGAATTCAATATGCCTGAATCATTTTAAACAAACAAGGCAAATTTATGACTAAATATACAGTACCCATTTGAGAACAAGGAAAGTTGAGAGCAAACTGACCTAGTAGATCCTTCGAGCAAGTTCTTATCAGTCCCAAATTTTCTGCTAAATCAGTTCCAGGATTGGCATCTTCATGACAAAGCTCTACCAAACCGATAATTGCTGCAAGAGAAGCACGGACATCATGGCTTGCTTTGGCAAGAGCAAAAGTTTTGTTCATACTCTTGCGTTCTGCTTGTTCTGTCGCATTCATTTGCTTGATTAGGGCAGCACATAAGAACATCTCTCTCTTTGCAGCTTTTGCAATTAAGATTATGAAGAGGCCAAGAGAGATTACTCCAGCTATAAACATAAGCACAAGAAGCATAAGTGATAGCTTGTTGTTTCTGCTGACAAGGCTTCCCAATCCATTACTGTCATAAGCCAATACATATACCTGAAAAAAATCATACATTTGCAAGTGCGTTAAACTTCCAAAGGGTAAATTTTGAACAGCTCTCTTGCACAAACATACAAGCAACAAAGACATACCGATTGGACTCCAGCAATTTGAACGGTGGAGCAATAGAAAATGTACTTTTTTCCCATGATTTTCATATTAAACTTAGTTGGATTTCCTTTATCGGATACACATGAATGATTAGCATAGAACCTTCACGAGATCATCATCATTCAATTTCTGCAGTACTATTATATATCACCATTTCAGTGTTCTGAAGTTTCGTCTGTATAATAACTTGCCCATCTGCAGCAGCCAAATGCAAATCTCCTCCATGAAAGTCCAACGCCGCAAAAAGATCAATCACCACTTTTGCTGGGAAGCCAAGGGAAATAAAACCGGTTCCATCCATAGCAAAAGTATGAAGAAATATACTACCTTCTTCCTTGTTCAATCCCGTCACTAACGAAGAATACCCGTTCGTACTATTTATGACCTCTTGAAACCAACTTGCATTTGCAGAAACAATAGGTATTGAAGCAATTGCATTGCCATACAACATCCCCGTGTCGCGATTCACAGGCTGAGTGTACCAATTTGCAGCAAATGAACTGTTGGAATACACCGCAAGAGTTTGGTCTCCATCATTGAAATATGAGAACGATAGGCCATCTAGTCCCAAATAAGAAACTAGTGACAAGTGTGGAATTGTTGAAAGTGCCAAGAACAATGTTGGTGCAACCTGAACATAATAAAACAAAATTAAAGACGCCATTAGTAAAACTTCCGTCCCATCTTAATTCAATAGTTGTTGCAAGAGCAAATTGATTAACTCATAAACCTTAGTTTGAATGGTATCAAATGAAAGTTCTGTTCCATTTAGATACGAACTAAGAGATCTTGCTAGATTGAAAGCAGAAGAATTTAGAGGAAGTAGCAGTCTTGCAGTTGTCTCAATCTCCGAAAAGGAATTGTTGAGTACTCCAGATGCTTCTTGCTTGATTTCATGCGCAGTTTTAATGGTCATTAACCATATTTTTAAGGTTCCAAAAGCGCAAAATCCCTGCAAAGTCATTAAGTTTTTCTCAGCAAATTTGTGACTAAATTAAACATAACACAGCACTGAAGTTTAAAGAGGACGTTACTAGAAAAATGAGAAAACAGAGAGGCCTCAGAACAATTTTTGGGCAGAGCCTCTTGGGATCAAGCTTCAACTTCATGGCTAATTCTTCTGCTTAGTATCTGCATTGTTTTGTCGTTGCAGTTAGAATATTAAGTCACATATTTGCTAACTTGCATGAAAGCAAGAACAAAGAATAAGAAGGATGATACAAATATGTTTTGTAAAACAAAACTTACATTATTCTTGCTTGCTAGCTTAGCAATCTTGTGTATTTTTTTCCTCTTTTTGTGACCAATGAATCAAGTTGAGAAATGAGAGAGATTCCATGCGCAAAATGGGCTAAGATATTTGAAGTCAAAAGAGAGAAAGTAGGAACCAAAATCATTTTAAATCTTTTACTAAACAGAATCTAAATTGATCACAACACTGTGGCATAATCCAGTGTTTGAATGTGGTTGGGATGTGACAGATGGCTAAATTTACCATGTTTTTCTCACAACTTAAAAACGTTTGCGATTTGGAATTTCTTAAAAGCTATTGTGTTTTTGAATCCATGGAATTATTGGTTGTGTAGGGTACATTTAATAGAAAAAGATTTCGTAGACTGTTGCCATAACTATAGTAAAAATTCCCTTGCTTCCTTTCTTCATCCATTTTTTTAACACTTTCTAAATTTTTATAGCATTTCGATATAAGACTCGCGTGAAATTTTTCATTTTTTTAAAATATCTCAATTACTAGTCTAATAATATTTGAAATCCTCAACCCTGATATGGTGTCGCACCCGATTACAAATTCAAGTCCAGGAAGTAGCATGGCATATCGAGAAATGCACAACTAATTTTTCTTAATCCAAATTTGAAGTAATATAACTTAAATTTTAAATTGATAAACTTTTGTACCAAAAAACCTCACAAACAAACTTCTCATAGTCGATAGATTTTATTTGTACGTACACACATTTACACTGCAACAAAAAGGGAAAAATCTTGAAGTTATATCATACAATACACAACATAAATTTTCAAGAACAAAAGCAGATTATTTACTTTCCAAGATTGTTGGATTTGGGCTTCTTAACGATCAAGACGGGACACTTCACATTTTGTGCACAATGATTGCTCACACTCCCCAAGAAGGCCCTGCCATCCCAAAAAATCCAAATTAAAAAAAAAAATTATATTGTATCTAGTCAATTCACAAGAAATAATGCAAAATTAATCTTATTTGACTCTTTGAAAATAGATGTTTTAGTTTTGCTAAGATAAAGACTAACCTTTTGAACCAACCGTAGCCATGGCTACCCATGACTAACACGTCCACACCCAGCTTCTGTACCATCTCGCAAATCACGTCCCTTGGATCACCGGACTCAACTCTCGTCTCCACCTTAACCTACGCCAGGGGCAAATTCGTCCAGTCAGATTTATAGTTTAAAAAGACAATTGTATCCTGGATATGTATGTAAGCACGCGAAGCCCTTCGCACTCACATCGTTAACATGATCTTTACACATATTCTTGGCCTTCTCGATCAGACGGTCAGCAGCGTCGTTATGGTACTTGTCCATCGTTGACATGATATCAGTTGAAAACAAATACCCTGAGGCACAATCATAATTACCAACACGCCACTCAATAAAATCACTCACTGATCAGAATGGAAACAATTGAAAAACACGCCTTTCTTATCCTTAATTGTGATTTTGTCAAAAACAAGGGATCCAAACGTCATTAAACCATGGGAAAATACCTGTGCCATCCAAAGCAGTGTAAGCAGCTCTGGGGGCCTGAGCATGGAGCAGGATGAGGGTATCCTTGGAATTTGGAGAAATCACATTTGTGAGACACCAGGTGAGAGCATACATGCTCTCCTCACCCTCATCAACTGCCACGAGGATCTTCCTCTCTTTTGCCGCCGCGTCACCAACTGACATGATCTCTGCTCTGATCAAAAGGCTGAAACTAGTTGAAACTTAAGAAGAAGAGTTTGACACTTTTAGCTTGTGATTTTTCGGATGATGTGAGATGGGTGATGCAGGAGCGCGCACACACATATATATATATACATATATATGTGTATAGAGAGACAGAGAGGTTTGACGATGAATCTATTGGCGATATTGTGGGTTTTGGGGGGCTCTCTATAATTTCTCCTATTTTTGGTGGTTTCTTAGACAATGGGCTGTTTATCTCTGGGTACTTGTTTTATTTTGATTTGGCCTTTTTTTGTCATTTAAGCATTGAAAATCATGGCCATGATAAGTCCAAAATGGATAAGAATAAGTTCACATGCAACGTGGGGTCTCATTGAAGTTTTTACGTAACACTTGGTATAATATCAATGTCAATCAGTCATTATTTACACCAGAAAAAGATAGATGTGAGTTTGATGAGATCGATTGTTTCTTCGCAGTTGTTAAGTTTTAATTCGACAAAGCCTAATGTGTGACTTGAAGTTACCATGCGGATTACTTATTTACTGTCGAAGCTTCGTTTTATTTATTTATTTATTTATTTTGGGTTAAATGATTCTCTTCATAATATTCAAAAGAGAATCTAAAGATTATATTCAAATTAGGATTTTTGATCTTCCCCAAAGATAATTAACAAATCTATAAGAAAATCAAGAATAGCCATTATACTTGGAGTGACTTATTGTGCCAAGATAATGGACATCGGGCACAAATCTAACTTATTAAATTAGAGTATAAACTAAATAAATCAATATCTTACTTTGATAAACTAATAATTAAGGACCAATAATGATGAATCTTTAGGCTTCGAGGTTAGAACTTGGTATCTGAGAGGCTTACGTGTCCCAAAAGTGGATCATAAAGTGGAGCATACAGCATCAAACGCGATCAATTTGTTTGATGCTGTTGTGTTTCTCCTTTTATATTTATTATTGAAATTTCGTTTTTATAACTTTGTGTGTTATGATAATTGAGATTTTCTACACCATAAAGGAAAGAAGAAAATGATAAATAACAAGTACTCTTATTAAATTGAAATATCTGCACTCCTCACTATTCCAACCTGAATTTTTTTCCCCATACAAATAAAATATCTTATTCCTACGCTACACAAGAGTTTTTTTTTTTTTTTAAATAAAATCTATGAACTCATCTGCTGTCATATTTACTAAGAGGTGAATTTAGCTGCTGACTTTTGGTAAATTTAAGATTATCTTGTAATTCTTTCACATATAGAGCTGATCTACTGATTTGCATTCGAAAAAACTTTTTTAAAATTACTTGAGTTATTTAAATATCGTTTCGTCGCTCAACTTGTATTTCTTATTCTCCTTTTTTTCTCATTTAATAATTTTTTTCTCATTAAAAAGAAAGGTACTGTTATGAGAGTTTTGTTTAATGCTCACAAATTTAAATCCCATGAATTAAGGAGTAATATTGGGCTGATAAAATCAAAACACAATAAATTACACTTGTCTCGATAAAATTTAATTAAAATATTAGTAGAATTGTTCTTGTAAATCATCTGAAAATGGTCGCGTCTATAAACTAATCTTACCAACAAAATGAATGATAAAAAATCGCACTCCTCCCACTAGTCAAAGAAAAGCAAACAAATAAATGCACCAAACAAATCCCAACCGTTGAAATCTCCATCAACGGTCCAAACTCACCTACCCGCACCCCAACTACCACAATCTCTTTGAATCTCATTGGTCCAACCACGCAAACGCAAACTCTGCCAGTCACCACTCGCCACCTCAGCAATGGTGCCACACACGCATGCACGTATATAATTTTCTTTCTCACTCCCCTTCTTAATTTCTAGTTTTTTCCTTCTTAGGTTTTGCTGGTATCACGCACTCGTTGATTCCTCCTAATTATCTCAAAGATTCATCATATTTCAGCCAAAATTCGATCTTTTTGATAGATTCATTATAAATAAGGAGTAATAAAAGAAACCCATGTTTTTGTTTGATTGGTTTTATGGGATTCTTGCATCTCTTGGGCTCTGGCAAAAAGAGGCCAAGATCTTGTTTCTCGGCCTCGATAATGCCGGTAAAACGACGCTGCTTCATATGTTGAAAGATGAGGTAATTATAATTTTTGTTGTGGGCATCTTTTCTTATTAATAGTTAATTTGGATTAAAACTGATTATTTTCTATTGTGTGTTTTGTGATCAATCAGAGATTAGTGCAACATCAACCAACACAACATCCCACTTCGGAGGAACTGAGTATTGGGAAAATCAAGTTTAAGGCTTTTGATTTGGGAGGGCATCAGATTGCTCGTAGAGTTTGGAAAGATTACTACGCCAAGGTAATTGGTTCATTTAAAACAAAGAAAATTGAATTTAGAGATTTTTAGAAAGTTGAATTTTTTGGTGATTAAATTTTGTAAATAGGGTGGTAGAATCAAATAATGTCAATGAGCGTACGGAGTTGATTTGTTTTTGGATATTTGGAATTGTACGTAGTATCTAGTTAATTTTATTCAGATTTATCTCGTTTTGTTGATGGAGGAAATCAAATGAAAAAGATTAATATTTTGCATGATAACGCATTACCACTAAATTGAAAATATAGGTGTTATGGAAAATATTTTGTGAAAATGCAAAGTTGCTTCGCCGGTAGAATCCGAAAGATTTACCAAGATATTTTTTTCAATTGTTGAATGAAGTACATCCTTCGATTTTGTTGCCTCCATTAATCCCAGATAATGGTTTATGTGATTATTCTGATTCATGGGAGGCAAAGAACAAATAAAAATGGGAGTTCGCTGATAGTACCTTTTTGTCTTCTAAAAGGTGTTCTAATAGTGCCTCACCATACATATATTTTTGGCTTGCCATTGTGTTGATATTTATGTAGATTGATTGAATTACCGGAAGAAGCATTGGGCAATGTTCGGTATATTGATGCATTATTTGCAGCTACTGGTCATCCTGTATCTGGAATATTATATGTTTATCTGATTTTCTTAAGCATCATCTGAATAATGTATAATATTCTTGTGAAGGTTGATGCGGTTGTGTACCTGGTAGATGCGTATGACAAGGAGAGGTTTGCTGAGTCGAAAAGGGAGCTTGATGCCCTTCTTTCAGATGAATCCTTGGCCAATGTTCCATTCCTTATTTTGGGCAACAAAATTGATATCCCATATGCTGCGTCAGAAGATGAGTTGCGATATCACCTTGGACTGACCAACTTCACCACTGGCAAGGGTAAGGTGAATCTGGTTGATTCAAACGTTCGTCCCCTTGAGGTATTCATGTGCAGCATTGTCCGCAAAATGGGTTACGGAGAGGGATTTAAGTGGCTGTCTCAGTACATCAAGTAGAGCAAGAAGTGGAATTTGTTCGGTTCTTTCTTTATATGTTGTTTACACAATGAATTGAGGTTGATGCGTTTCCTTTACGAACTGGAGATTCTTGTATTCTCCCATTTCGCCTATGAAATGACAAACATGCAACGTCCATGCTATTTCGAGACTTTAAATTAATGGTTAGACGTTAAAATGGTTGGTGATTTGTGCTTTATTGATAATGAGGGCAACATCTAAAACTACTTAAATTCGTGTTTTTTTAATGATCTTTTAGCAATTACTTCGCTGTAGATTCCCAGAGTTTTTGTTAATGAGAACCCGAATATTAGGCCCACCATTTGGTGATTTGCTATGGTTTTTAATTGGTGATTAGTGTGTTGAATTCTGACTATTGGTTCTATCATAGCACCGCCATACTTTATGTTAGTGACTTTGGCAACCATCCCTTCTTCTCATATCAACCATTTATAACTGTGTTATCGTCTGCCTATGCCATTTCGGCAATTGCCAGATAACATCCAGTGATGTATCTCAGACCATTTAATGAGAAAAGTAAGTCTGCAACCATCGAGCATGATCGTTGGAGAAATGAGCAAGATGGTGAATGGAAACTTAGCAAAACAAATGTAAGAGTGGAGATGAAGTCTTGAGCAGATAGAAGTAACGAAGCCTTTAAAATCCTACTGTAAGAATATGGGGGATTGCCACTTTCCCCCTACAGTAATTAACATATGTCATTTATCCCCCTTCTGTTTTTATAATGGTCAAAAACCCCCTCTGATAATTAACATATATCATTTACCCCCCTTCTGTTTTTATAATGGTCAAAAACCCCCTCTGATAGTTAACATATATCATTTACCCCCCTTCTGTTTTTATAATGGTCAAAAACCCCCTCTGATAGCATAAATTTATAATATTACCTTTATTTTTAATTACTCTTTTATTTATATTTATTATAAATTAAATAAATTACATGAATATAAATTAAATAAAAAATTAAGCATTAAAAACAAAAAATATATGTTTTGATATGAACAAAAAAATTAATAATAATTTTTTTTTATATTTATTTATTTTGTGAAAATTTTCTTATAATAAATATATAAAAAAATTATTAGCAAAATGATAAAAATTAAAAAGACTCGAGATTTCCAATCCTTTTGCATTGTGCAGCGTGTCAGCCTCAAACTAACTCCCACACAGCAAAATTTTGCTCCTTTTGTGGGTGGTGACATTGATTAAACAGTGTAACTTTTTAAAATAACTGTTTTAAAATCGTTATCGCATGGGGATGTAGCTCAGATGGTAGAGCGCTCGCTTAGCATGCGAGAGGTACGGGGATCGATACCCCGCATCTCCAATTCGGATTACTAATTTTTTTTTATATTTTTTACGTCCATTTTGACAGACAAAAGCTCTTATCCGCTTCTCCATTCCAACACTTAGAAAAGGAAATGAAAGTCATAAAGTTTCAAAGCAAGTGCAAGTTGGTGACTTACACACACCAACTTCACTCTCTCTGTCTCCAACCATTTGCTGCTAATCATATATCAAAACTATCAACCAACCTTGATAATATTGTTTAATCAGCTCAATTTCCACTGTAAACAGGCATGTGACATGTGGTTTAGTACTTTCTTGGACAACTTTTGTTGCCTACAAATCCGTAACGCCAATACTATTAGTTTCATAAAGTTATCATTTATATAAATCTTCACCACCCACTAGCAGATATTTCTTATTGCTTAGGGGTTACAGCTTCTTAATCATTATGACACACTCAGTTTTGCCAAAACCAAATTCATTCATCATGTCCGTTTTGATCTTCATAGCCATATCTTGCTGCTGCTGCTTCTCAGGTCATTATCATCATATATGTGTATATGTATGGTTACCTTGTAACACTATGTGTGCTTCTTCTCTTTAGTCATTCAGTATACATATTTTTTTCATTTCTCATCAAGCTATTCATAACTCATGCATGAACAGGATCATATGCAGCCGACAACCCGGCAGAAGCACTTGCCAAAGCCTATTTATGTTTCAATGATAGATTTGTGAGTGATATTTAATCTCTTAAACTGGTTCTTTAGTTTGCTTAAATATATTATTAATTGCTATTTGCTCTCTTGATTTTGTTTTTCACAGATTTATACAGCCGGTTGTGATAAGGAATATAGATTGAATGAAAGTGGAAACATAAATGTGCCTCCTGGAGCCGCTGATTTATTCTGCAATGGACCTTGCTTTGGGGAAACACAGCTCATGCTTGATTGCGTTGAAAAGTTATTATCGAACTTCAATTTCCACAACAAGGCAAGTGTTAAGGACATAAGGAAAGCACTCAATTCTGGTTGCAGCTACACCAGCCAAAGGGGTATATACATGTAATTAATTTTTCCAATATGGTTAGCGAAATATTGTTTTTTTTATTCATTATAATAAATTTTGAGCAACTGTGTTAATTGCGCAGGGGACTTCAATGTGTGGAGGTACATTAACGAAGGTGGAACAAGTCTTATTAATAGTAGTGGGCAAAAAGTGCTTACTTTCAATGGGTATACTGCTGCCTTGGCAATGCTTACAGGATCTTGTTTGTTGATGTGGTAACTTGACGTTTACTAATTTGCCTTACAACAATACGATGCAATACAATATATTCTACAGAACTATAGCAGTAATTATGTCAATTACTGTACTTATAGCACAAAATTCTTACTCTTCTTCATTGGTACTATATACAATATATTTACAAAATTTAATTTAACATATGTCAAAGTCCAGCTGTAGCCCATTCTCACCATCTTCTTATTGCTTATTGGTTAATTATTTGGTAAAATGACACCATTTAGTAATTAAACATTTTGGGTTGAAAGAAATTAGTGTAGCTAAAACATACTACTTTTAGGATTTTTCTATGATAATGTATGAATTTTTTCATCATTAATAATGAGTTTGTTATGAACCTTTGGATTTAAATGTTTTAATCATCACCATTGATTTAAATTAGTAGATAAATGACTGATTACGTAATAACTAATAGGTAATATTCAAGGTTAATGGAGACAATTTTATTTTTAATTAATTGATATATATATTTTAAATCACCAATAAAATTAAAAATTTTGAATTTTAAATAATTAAAATTAAAATATTATCCTAATCAAATTATAATTTTGTGAACGGTTGATTGCATCTAACCATACATATCTATGCCACTATTGGGACGTAAAATATATAATAATAACATTTCTTAGTCCAATATTTATCTGAAACTGCATCCGACTCTGTCTGCATTTGGTTTCTTTGTTTCAAGGAGCATTAATACAAGTTGTGAATAATTTTTTGAATTGCCGGGATTAATCGTGGCTGGTGATTGATTCATTTGTTATCATGATGTAGTTTGAATTAATTAATTGGCACTCTAGCTAATATCTTGTATTGGGATTCATTTGGTTATAGTGTAGTTTGAGTTGATTAGCTTGTGCTCTAGCTAACTTCTTGTATTGGGTGTATAACAACATCACAGAATGACTTATTTTATTATTTAATTAAGGAGACTTAATTTTGCAACATAAAATTTATTTGGATTGGATTGGATTGGTCCAATCCACATAATTTTAAACCTTTTCAATGGTGTTGTTCAACCTCATGCTCTCCAATCCTATTTTCAATCAATTTAAATCATTTAAAAAAATTATCCTTACTAAAAACTAAAAACAATCCACTCTCTCATGAAAGGATTGGTGTGTTCAAATATCATCGTTTTATATATTTTCAATAGAGTCTAGTTCAAAGTACCCTCTCAATTCATAATAGGAATACTATGCAATTGCCCCACTGAATTCTTTTATAATTCAATCAACATATGTGAAGGTACATGCATCTTCAAAACACAACCCAAATAAACCAATGCATGGATTTGGATATAGTGTTGAGTTCACCTATGATCAATTCTCCATAATCTTCTATCACATGTGCTTGTACAATAATATAAAATTAAGATTTAATTAATTTCATATTTTTATTTAATAACTACCAAATATATATTCCTAAAATGATAACAAAAAGTCAAGCTCAACATTAAATTTAAATCCCGCAATACCCACCCCTTATCTCCAACTATCAATTACATCTATTGTGTTTAATGTCTGCTCCCCAACCCAAAGCGGTTGGATTTACAAATTAAGAATAGTTTTGATAACCCTAATAAACAAAATTAGGAGGACAATGCGACGAGTTACACAAATAAAATTACAACATTTGGGCAAGCACTCCACTCATCGTCCGTCCAATAGTAAGTGACTTAACTGATAAATAATAGATTAAGCTCACAACATTTTTGGCCAGCTAAGGACACAATTATATATCATCGGCTCGCTTCTCTTGAACCCCGGCTTATGGCAAGTGCTCTCTTGCAAAAGTACATCAAACCCGTGGACAAGTGATCTCTTGCAAAATGTTACTTCGTACTTCGCCCATTTCCAAGCACCCAACACCCTCACATAGATTATGCGTTTCGCCAATTGCATGAGGAACTCCATCACATTAGTAATTTGGTTGTATTGTATCTTTTCACCTTTCGGGTCACCCCAACTTATGGCAAGTGATCTCTTGCAACATGTTGCTTCGTACTTCGCCCATGTCCAAGCACCCAACTCCCTCACATAGATTATGCTTTGGCTGAAAATAACTTCGTCGTCAATTACTACATGACGGGTGGTTTTTGAAACCCCCAGGTGTTTCTCTCCGGAATCAAAATGCTACAAGGTTTCTGTCGAGCACATGTCTCAACTCCATGAAAATCTCACTAGGCTTTATAATTCTATATGAATTTTTAAACCAATCCGGATCCACCGTATTAAATTGTAGTATGATAGTAAAACAAACAATAATGAGAATCAATATGAAATTATATATAATCACTACAAAAACCCAAGTGTTTCTATTCATATCACTTATTTAATTTATAATAAATATAAATAAAAATGTATTTGAAAATAGGCAATACGGGAAAATTGGTAATCTCTCATTTAACAAAACCAAAATAGTTCAACAATTATTAAACAATTAGCTCCCCTTCAAAACTCTTATAAAACCTCTTATGTTGCTCTTATTAAACTATTAGCACCCATTTTGTTGCTTAGATTTCTATAACTCTCAATTATTCTTTAGGTATACTTATTATGTGTTTTTTCTCAAGTATACTTATTCCGAAAAGGAACGTATACTTCTTTTAAATTTTGTTAGTATCTTGTACACTCCTTTAACACTTATAAAATAAATTAAATTAGCTACTATACTTTTAGTTTTGCTTCAATTTAATAGAGATTTCATATTTTACCAAAATACGTTTTTTAAACTCGTTCTGATCAAGATATTTAATTAATTTCTTAAGAAATTTTGATCACATTTAAAATGAGAAGAAAAAAGTTATCAGTATAAGAAACTAAATTTGGCGAGAAAAAAATAGGGTGTTACATGACGAAATAAACTTAACCTTTGGTAAAAAAGAAATAAAATTAAAACCATCACACAAGATGTAAGCATGTTATATGTTAGTGACATTTAATTTAGTTTTCTAAAAATAAATTTAACATGTAATTACTTCGATAATTTTTTAAATACATATCCTTCACTTTTTTTAAAAAATTCCAATGGGGGTTCTCACTTAGTAACCAAATTTGATCTTTGAACCGTTTCACGTCCTCTCTCACTTTATTGCGCACTTTCTCTATCCATTGCTCGGGGTAGTCCAAGTCTAATTTCATTTTGGGAGCTCTCAGTGACACCAATAAGTTCACTATTTCGATAGCTTCCTTTTTGTTCAACCCTTTAGTGACATAATACTCCAAATTCTTGACATTTTAAACATGCGGAAATTGCTGCATTATAACTACACTGTCTTGTTATAATAATCATAGAAAAATTCTTTCCTTCTCATTTATCTTATCGGCCTTCTTAGACATGCCAAATTCGTTCACTAGCACCATAGGTAAGTTCTGCATAAAGTTGTTGCCTTCTCCATCTCTGCGTTTCGCCAATTGCACGAGGAACTCCATCACATTGGCATTTTGGTTGTATTGTATCTTTTCACCTTTCGGGTCACCCCGACTTATTCCAACACAAAAAGTCCAATGAGTTATGGCAAGCGATCTCTTGCAACATGTTACTTCGTACTTCGCCCATGTCCAAACACCTAACTCCCCTCACATAGATTATGCTTTGGCTGAAAATAACTTTGTCGTCAATTACTGCATGACGGGTGATTTTTGAAAACTCTAGTTGTTTTTCTCCAAAATCAAATACCAAAATGCTACAAGGTTTCTGTTGAGCACATTTCTCCAACTCCATGAAAATCTCATTAGGCTTAATAATTCTATATGAATTTTTAAACCAATCCGAATCCACCGTATTAAATTGTAGTATGATAGTAAAACAAACAATAATGAGAATCAATATGAAATTATATAAAATCACTACAAACACCGTGTTTTTATTTATATCATTTATTTAATTTATAATGAATATAAATAAAAATGTATTTGAAAATAAGCAATACGGGCAAATTTGCAATCTCCCATTTAACAAAACCAAAATAGTTCAACAATTATTAAACTATTAGCTCCCCTTCAAAACTCTTATAAAACCCTTTTTGTTGCTCTTATTAAACTATTAACGCCCCTTTAAAACTCTTATTAAACTATTAGCACTCATTTTGTTGCTCAGATTTCTATAACTCTCAGTTATTCTTTAGGTATACTTATTATGTGTTCTTTCTCTTGTATACTTATTCTAAAAATGAACGTATACTTCTTTTAAATTTTGCTAGCATCTTGTGCACTCCTTTAACACTTATAAAATAAATTAAATTAGCTACTATACTTTTAGTTTTGCTTCAATTTAATAAAGATTCCATATTTTACCAAAATACATTTTTTCAACTTGTTCTGATGAAGATCTTTAATCAATTTCGCAAGAAATTTTAATCATATTTAAAATGAGAAGAAAAAAGGTTATCAGTAAAAGAAACTAAATTTGGCAAGAAAAAAAATAGGATGGTACATGACGAAATAAAGTTAACCTTTGGTCAAAAAGTGATAAAATTAAAACCATCACACAAGATAAAAGCATGTTTTATGTTAGTGACATTTAATTTAGTTTTCTAAAAATAAATTTAACATGTAATTACTTGAATAATCTTTGAAATTCATCTCCTTGCTTTTTTTTTTTAATTCCAATGGGGGTTCTCACTTAGTCACCAAATTTGATGTTATGTTTCAATAGTTTGCTCACGTAGTAACCAAATTTATTTACTCCATCATTCATGTTTACAGCAAATGTTAATATATTCTTAAAAAAATTAAATAAATCCCTTCTTTTATAATTATTATTGAAAATGTATATGTGATCTTGTTAACAATAATAACAAATGATAAGCTCATAATCTGGCAGGAATACCTGTGAAAACAAGGGCCTGAGGGGTTTTTCTAATGCCGAGACGCTACAAGTACAAGTTTATACCCAAGTTTACTCAAAGAATAAGCCAGAACGATTTTAGTTCAAAAAATGAAAATATAATAATTATTCAAAGATTAGGTATTTTCGAGAATCTGCTATAATCATTTATAAATTCCCTTCCTTTTCTCTCAGAAAATTATGACATAAACAAAAAGAGAATGAACACATATATTGGCAGTCGATATGTGGGATTGTCATTTATTAAAATGCATGTAGAGTCGCTAATAAAAATATTTCACTATATTATTATTAACGTTTCAGCTTTCCCAAGCTACTAGTTTTCAAAACAATGGCTTTGAACAAAATGCATTGCAGCTTGCAGGACTGCCACCTCTTTGTAGAATGCGCAGCTTGAGCCCTGAAGCTTGCATTCTGCATAAGGGTCGCACCAGAGCACAGACTAGTACTAGATTGTTTTGAGTTGCCACATGCATACAATACTTTTTTTTAATGGTTAATAACTGATATTAAAGATGGTATGAGTGTCAAAGATCATTTCAAAATCAATTATGTAGTGAGACAACTCATAAGTTAATTAATATGCAATTAGCAATCCAAGATATTTAATTAGGTTGGAGGAAGGTTCAAGCACACGAAAGTTTGTTAATTTAAATGTTTGATCGAAGCTTTAATTTCCGAAACAGTAATAATAGTTATAGGAATAATAAGAATAGTAAATATGCAAGTAAAGCAAACAATAATGAGAATCAATATAAAATTTTATATATCACTACAAACACCCAAATGTTTCTATTCATATCACTTATTTAATTTATAATAAATATAAATGAAAATGTATTTGAAAATAGGCAATACGGGAAAATTGGAAGTCTCCCATTTAACAAAACCAAAGTAGTTCAACAATTATTAAACTATTAGTGCCCATTTAAAACTCTTATTAAACTATTAGCACCCATTTTGTTGCTCAGATTACTATAACTCTCAATAATTCTTTAGGTATACTTATTATGTGTTTTTTCTCAGGTATACTTATTCTGAAAAGGAACGTATACTTCTTTTAAATTTTGCTAGCATCTTGTGCACTCCTTTATCACTTATAAAATAAAATAAATTAGCTACGATGCTTTTAGTTTTGCTTTAATTTAATAGAGATTTCATATTTCACCAAAATACGTTCTTTCAACTAGTTCTGATCAAGATCTTTAATTAATTTTGTAAGAATTTTGATCATATTTAAAATGAGAGGTAAAAGGTTATCAGTAAAAGAAACAGAATATGACTCTTTTTCAATTTCTGAAAATATATTAAACTGAGAAGGCATCACATCACAAATCACAACAAATATAATATATACGCTGAGCTGCTGAGGATGGAAAATTTACGGGTTTTGTTTTTGTGTAAAAGGGTGAGGTTCTTCGCATAAAATTCTTTCGTCTTTTATTCAACTTTTGGTCTTTTTGTTTTCCTAAAAAATGAGGATAAATTTGCAGTGGTTCAATTGCTTTTTGGAATGCGACATTGAAGCGTCATTTTCTTAGTATGTGATTTTACCTTAAAACCTAGACAACAATGGGTCCCATTTATTTTGGTATATGTTTCCTTCCAATATTTTTTAAGCCAAATTTCTTGTTGGCTCTCAAACGTTTCCACTCTCTTAAGAATCATTGAAAATGTTGTGAGCTTGCAAGTCGAGAAATTGCTGCAAACTAATCAGCCCTAGCCTACAAGGACATAAATATAAGACTGAAATATTTGTCCAAGTAAACTTAACTACCAAAAAAACAAATTAAATAGAAACGTTATTAACTCACGTACAAGATAAATAGAGATTGTTGGCACGAAATAGAAAGGTTTTTTGGTTGCTTTTATTTTAAGTAAGGAGAGAAATGATAAGAACCAAGAAATTAAAATGAACTACTGCAACACTCACTGTAGTTACCAGTAACCTTCTCGCAGAATGATCCCTGGCAAGATATATACGTTGAAAAGTCATAATTGGCCATGCATGTGGCATCCAAATTTCAAGAAAACATGCAAATTTTCAAAAGGCTACCAAACAATTGAAGAAAAAAAATGAAAAGTTGGCAAATTTGTTAAATTTGCCAAATAGACAACATTGACAATTTACTTAGGTTAGGTTAGGGAGAATAGTAAAGGGGTTGGTGCAATAGTACCATTGTTTTCCCTATAAATAGATGACACTTCTTCCATTCTAAGCATCCCAAAATTTGTTAATGTATACGGTACTGTTCACGTATACAGTGGAGATGACCATTTGTACTTGGGAGACAGTCTATTGAAAGTTCTGTCAACAAAGCGATAAAAGTTTAAGGAGTTTGGGTTTTAAGTGGGACCGTTATGACCCTTTCATTCTTCTGAGAACTTTTTTGGTGCATTTATTCACACGACATTAACATCATAGAGGCTATTTTTCAAGTGAAAATATTTTGTTGAGAAAATTCTAGAATTCAGGAGGTCTGCCGAGATTATTTTATGAGACACTTTATGTGAGAGGCGAGATTTGTCAAATCGCTATTCAGCACATGTTATAGGAGGTCAAAAGATCGATATTAAAAAATTTGATGGGAAAATCAACTTCGACATGTGGAGGAGAGAAGTTATGGATGCCCTTACTCAAATCGATCTCGATGTTGTTTTGAAAAATAAAAGACACTTGTATGATGAAGAAATTTGGAATCGTATGAATGAAAAAACATGTGGTCAGATTAGATCTTGTTTGACAAATGGGGTGAAAGATGAGGAGTGTGCGATGATTTTGTGGCGTATATTGGAGGAGAAATACTTACTAAAAAGTCCTGAAAATCGCCTTCATGCAATAAGCCAAGTATATGGCTTTCGAATAAAGCATGGGGTGTCAATGCACAATCATGTCTCAAGATTTAAAAAGTTACTTATTAATTTGAAGAATCTTGATAAAGATATTAAAGATGAAGTCAAGGTTATGATTATGTTATACTCACTACCAAAGGAATATAGCCATTTTGTGACTACCTTATTATATGAGAAAAACGTGATCATTTTCAAAGATGTTTGCACAGCATTGACCATTTTAGAAATTCAGAATAATGATAAACATTCCGAAAGAGTATCATCTGGAGCTTTGTTAACTAGAGAAAGAGCGATGGAGAAAAAGAATAAGCGTGGTGGAAAGAATTCTCGATCCAAATCAAGAAGCAGAAATATAGCTCGAAATAAGTGTGACTTTTATCATGAAAAGGGTCAATGGAGGAAAGATTGTCCAAAAGCTAAAAAATGAGAAAGGAAGAAACCAGCAGCAGCAAACATGACACGTAAAGATGAGAACTCTGATTATTCACTAAGTATTACTCTTGCAGCATACGTGGCTAGTTCGAGCGAATTGATACTTGGTACTGGAGCAACCTATCATTTATGTTTCATTAAGGAATGGTTTACGGATTTTCATAATCTAGAATCTGGTGCAATTGTGATGGGGAATGATCAACCTTGTCACACAATGGGGATATGAACAATTTGGCCCAAAATATTTGATGGAATGATCAGAGAACTAAAAGATGTTAGATATGTTCTAAATTTAAAGAAAAATCTAATTTCTATGCGTGCTCTAGAAGCTAAAAGCTACAAGATTATTATTGAAAATGGCACAATGAAGTTTATGTATGGGGCTATGGTGATTCTGTAAGGAGTTCGGCGTCACAATTTGTAATATTTGAAGGGAGGTACAACTGATGAAACAAATATTGTTGAGGCACATAGTGACACCACCAAGCTATGGCATGTACGATTGGGACATGCTGAATAGAAGCCTTTGCAAACTCTAATGAGGCATGGACTTAAAAGGTATGAAAACCTGTAAATTAAAGTTCTGTGAGCATTGTGTAGTAGGTAAGAAAACAATGGTCGAGTTTGATACATTTAATCACGATACTCGTGAGATCCTTAAATATGTTCACAGTGATGTATGGGGACCAACCAAGATTGCATCAATTGGTGGAAGCTATTATTTTGTTATATTTGTTGATGATTTCTCTAGACGTGTGTGGGTGTACACCATGCGATCAAAGGATGAGGTTCTAGAGATTTTCGTGAAATGGAAAAAACTAGTGGAGACTCAAACTGACAGAAATATCAAAATATTACAGTCTGATAATGGGGGTGAATATATTTCTGATCCATTCTTACAAGTATGTCAGAACAAGGGTATTAAAAGATATTTCACGGTGAGACATACTCCGCAATAGAACGGTATGGTTGAGCATATGAATCGTACTTTACTGGAAAAAATACGATGTATGTTGTCTAATACTAGTTTAGATAAAAAAATTTAGGTTAAAACTATGAGTTACGCAAGTCACTTAATAAACCAGTTACCTTCTGCTGCAATTGAAGGTAAAACTCCTATGACAATGTGGTCTGGAAAGTATGCACAAGACTATGATTCCCTTCGTATATTTAGGTGTCCAGCTTATTATCATGTCATAGATAGTAAACTAAATCTTTGTGCTATGAAAGCTATATTTGTAGGATTCAAAGGTGGAGTAAATGGCTTCAAACTTTGGGATCTTGAAGATAAAAAGTTTATGTGTAGCAGAGATATCACGTTTGATGAAGTTTCAATGATGAAAGCTTCAAGTTCTCAGCAGGTAGTGAACAAGATCATAGAAGTATTGCAGCGAGTAGAGTTTGATGCAACTCCATATGTACCAGTTAATTCTGCATTAGAGAATGGTTTAACTATAAAGGTAATACTCAGAGTTGAAGAAGAGGTTGTTTCTTTTGATGTCCCACAAAATGAAAAAATAACTGATGATATAGATAATGATGATACTATAGCAACAAGGAGGTCAATAAGAGAGATAAAGAAACTCGGATGACTTACTAAAGAAATGGATGGTAGCTTATGCACTTCCAATTATTGATGATGACATCCCCAACACTTTCGGTGAAGCATTACACAACAGTGAAAGTGATCAGTGGAAGTTAGTCATGGAGGAAGAGATTAAATCTCTCCATCAAAACCAGACTTGGGAACTTGTGGAGTTACCAAAGGGAAAAAAAAGTTATTGGCAATAAATGAGTCTACAGCAAGAAGTAAGGATCTCCAAATCAATCAACTCTCTGATACAAGGTAAGACTCGTGGCAAAAGGTTTTACTCAGAAGGAAGGTATTGACTACAACGAAGTTTTCTCTCTAGTCATAAAACATACTTCCATTCGTATCCTACTTGCCTTAGTTGCAGAATATGAGTTAGAGTCGGCTCAATTGCATGTTAAAACGACGTTCTTATATGGAGATTTGGAGGAGGAAATCTATATGACTCAGCATTGTGGTTTCAAAATTATTGGAAAGGAGAATCATGTCTGTAAGTGATAACTCGATTAAATGAGAGTTATTATGGCAATTCTAGACTTAAATCAAGATCACTTAGAGAGTAAATAATGCATTTTCATTACATTTTTGTTACATTTTGCATAAACATTCATTTTAGTTTAGTCTTAATAAATTTTGCTTGATTTATAGTCATTCATGCTCAAATTGTGTGCATAATTGTAGGTTTCCAGAAGCTTATAATTCATGGAAGGAATGCTGATGCAATAGGCTTCTAAAAATGAGGAAGAATATGGCTACAAACGAATTGAAACAAATCTAGAATAGTGTGGTTGTTGTAGCAATCCTGGAACAACGACATAAAAAATTTTGTGCAGGATACTTGCAGAATTGTGATCTGCAGTTTCCTAATCTGACTTATGTGTGACCTAAATTTCTGTTTATCCTAATTTTCAACTATAAAAGGAGCACACATCATAATGAATAAGGAGAGCCGTTACCCAAGGAGAAAAACACAAAGAAACAAAAGAAAAACAAGATTTAAGAGAGAGATTGAAGGCTACACAAGAGGAAAAATTACAAAGCTCAATCTTTCTTATCCTTCTCTTATTTTCGTGTTTTCTATTTATTCATGGGGATGTGTTTCATGGATGAAAGTTTGTTCTTTATTTTTCTTTTGCAAACCATGAACTAAATTTATTTGTGGTTGAGTGATAAACAATCTTGATGGTTTATTGACTGAATATATGTGTTGTTGCATGTTTGCTGTAGCAGTTTGTTTTTATAGTATTTATTTTTATTTATTATTTCGGTTGATCACTTATTTAATGATACAAGTTAGGAGAGAGCCGCAAAAGGGTCTATCTTAGTGGAACATATTAGAACAATACTTAGTTTTAGATTGGGTTTCCTGGATTGAGTTTAACTTATCCCAAAAGGGTCATGCTTAATCTAAAATTAATGATGAACTAGACATAGGGATTCACCTTGGAGGGTAAATAGAACCTAAGCATGTAATGATATATCTTATGTTGGCATAACAATTAATCATTATTAGGTTACATATAAATATAAAATATCCAACATGCGACGGCTAATGATGCATAAAGATTCTGCCCAGCGTTGTAGCAGATACTGCAGCAACCGAGCCAACAATTAGAAAATAGTCAAGACCATTAGGAGAGTTTATTCACTCAACTACTTTATATTCCTATTGATTTTATCCTTGAGATTGACGTGATAATTTACTTTGTTGCATTTTATTTATTATGTTTTTATTTTAATTAGTATATTAGTTTCATTAATTGTTTTATTTTATTTTAGCACAAAATCTACACTGTTAAGATTGCTGTAGCAAATCTGATAACATCAATCCCTGTGGAGACGATCTTGAATACTCATCACTTTATTACTTGTTGTGTACACTTGCACATTGACGCCAATAGCATTAGTATTTATACCCAACAGTATGTTGATTAAATCTTTGTACGGACTGAAGCAATCGCCAAGACAGTGGTACAAAAGATTTGATCAATTTATACTATGGCAGAAATTCACCAAAAGTGAACACGGTCATTGTGTTTACTTTAGAATACTACTAGATGGAGCTTTCATTTATTTGTTACTCTATGTCGACGATAAGCTTATAGCTTCGAAAAAGAGAGATGAGATTGAGAGACTGAAGAAGCAACTGGCTTTTGAGTTCGAAATGAAAGACTTGGGTAATGTACAGAGAATACTTGGGATGAAATTTGTAAAGACAAGAAGAATATGAGCGTATGGTTGACTCAAAAGTCTTATTTGAAAAAAGTGCTAGAAAGATTCAGTATGAATGACAAAACTAAACCAGTATGTACACATCTAGCTCCTCATTGCAAATTAAACTCTTCTTTATGCCCTACATCTCAAGAGGAGCATGATTACATGGCTTGTGTTCCATATGCTAGTGTTGTGGGTAGTCTT
>NW_006262201.1:33949443-33949732 GCF_000493195.1 Citrus x clementina | reverse complement strand
CACCTATGTATTCATATTGGGTGGAAGTCGATTCTATAATCGACAATTGTTCTAAAAGAAGCTATTTGGTTGAAAGACTTGTTGAGTGATTTGGGAATGATCCAAGAGAACATTGAGGTCTTTTGTGATAACCAAAATGCGATATTCCTCACGAAAAATCCAACATATCACGCTCGAACAAAACACATTGATGTGAAATATCATTTTGTGAGAGAAGTTATCGAGGGCAGTGATGTGTTATTGAAAAAGATCGATACCAAGGATAACCCATCAGATATGTTAATAAAGG